>NW_015536460.1:160520-164597 GCF_001515605.1 Sinocyclocheilus anshuiensis | reverse complement strand
TATAACATTTTAAATATGGATATTTTTCTTACAAAAATGCATCGATTCGCTACAGGAGACCTTTATTCACCCCCCGAAGCTGTGTGAGGCACGTTTTATCACACGCACGCTTTATTTGATTACTGTTAGACTGTTGAAAAAAAAACACCAGCTTACTCCCATTCAAACGCTTGGAAGTGCAACTAAATGTTTTTTTAAATAACTCCGATTGGATTTGTCTGAAAGAAGAAAGTCATACACACCTAGGATGCTTTGAGGGTGAGTAAAAAACATGGGCTAATACACATTTTTGGGTGAACTAACCCTTTAAGAAAACCTTACACTATAAAAATTGTTTTCTGTCTTACATTTTATCTCTCAAAATCATAGATGTCATTAAAAATGTGGAGATTAGCAGAAATAAGTTAATGCAACCTCTTATTTACATAAGATGAACAAAGTTGCTTGGTTTATATTTTTATGTAACTGTAGGCCTATTTAATACGTTTTTAAAATTATTGCTGCCATAATAATGACCTATTTCAAATGTTTACATGCTGTTCTTTTTGTTCTTAACAGCTCCCACTCAGCAGTTAAGAAATATTGTTCTTGTAAATATTTTATAGCATTTCAGTATTTTATTTTCAGTAATAAATATGCATGTCTAACCACAGTCTAATCTGTCCCACCACAGTTTAATAATAAACCGAAAATATATTTAAACTTCTAACATAAAAGGTCTTTAAAATTGTGTTTTGGGCCATTGCTTTGGTAAAGTCTCAGTCAAATTAACTAAAACCAAATGCACAATATGGCTTGACCCCTTCATCAAGCCTGTTTTCGCTGCGCATTTCAAAGCAAAGCAGACACTTTGTCATGCAGGTGATATGAGCAAAATTTATATCACTATCATGAAATAAAATTTCTTATATTGTGACATATATATCGAGATAGATATAGAGCTATTTTTGTTATTTTAGTTTAGTTTTGCAATTAAAAATAAGAACAAATAAACAAATTACAAAAAACAAATCTGACAAATACAAAAGAAAGATTTTCAGCTACAGCAGGTTTAAATGTAGTTAAAAAAATGCAATAGAAATTGAATGATCAAGTTCAATACACTGCATAAACTTCACTGTATGCATCAGATATGAACTGATTCTTTCTAAACTGAACTAAAGATGCAAAAATGATTCAGTTAAGAGCAGTGAATGATTTTCTCTGTCTTTACGGTTTGATTAACATTAATGACACAGATAGCAGCAGGTTTATTAGGCTGCTGTCAGTTTAAGACTGAATGCACTTATCCAATATATTGATATACATCCAGATACACATCCATCACCCAACTATTTATGTTCACTTAAGACATAGACCTAATCGACTTGGTTGACGATAATGCAAAATCTCTACGATTTTCATGCCGTCAAAAATATATATGTCATAGTAGCCCTAGTTGGTGGAGTTGAGGACATGGAGGAATGCTGAAACTAGGGATGCACAATATTAGATTTTTGCTGATATCCGATATTTTTCAAATGATTTCGGCCGATAGCCAATGCCGATACATATCTCTCTTTGTTTTGAAACAACAAGTCTCTTGCTATTGACTGTATTTGTTGAAATAAACAAATTATTTTTAATTAAATGCATTTAATCAAATTAAATGCAGCAATCTAAAACAGTGAATCTAATCATCATTCAGGTAAAAGTTCACTTCAAGAATGACCACACTGCTGACGTGATCTTATCACTATCACACCCTGAGCAGATGTGAGCTATCCGTCTTATCGGCAAGGCATATCAGCATTTTTTTTTTTTTTAAATCGGCCGATGCTTTTATTTTAAGCTTTTATCGGCCGATTCCGATAACGTTCCGATAATATCATGCATCCCTAGCTGAAACAGCTGATGCTGGAGCAAGGCGAGCACTACTTATGTGCTCCAGCAATCAACTGAAAGATTATGGTTTCACTCCTCCAGAAACTGCGTTAAGGAATTTCATATAATAACAAAATAATTCATTAACAGTTAGAGGTGGAAAATTTCATTGGTAAACAAAAATGGACAGCCACATAGTCCATTTTTCTTTTCTTTATAGATTACTATTAGTCTATTATGAGCACCAGCAGTATGTGCAAGCTTAACACTTTCACTGAATAAGCTTTTTTAGGCATATAGCCAATTAGTCTCTTTTGTTTTTATGCAAGGGGTGTCAAACTCAGTCTCTGGAGGGCCATAACCCCTCAAAGTTTTGCTCCGACTCTAAATAAACACACCTGAATGATCTAACCAAGAACTTCAAGATTACTTGTGGCCCTCCAGGAGCAGAGTTTGACACCCCTGATTTATGCAATATACCGCAGCCAAACCTGTGAAGGGAGTCCAAAGATGCCAGAACATTCCTGTACACATAATACACGTAGTTGTAATTCATGGCCTGTGATTATGCTAATTGTGAATGAGCGTGCATGTGCACCCTATTTACGAATGAATTGAATTAATTAACATACACACCTCTAACTAACAAATCTGAGGTTTACATGCATTTGTGAATCTGGAAAACAGTATTCGGGGAGGTGAATTTTATGTGCAAATTACTAACGAAAAATTGAGTGTTTACTATTGTCATTTTGCATTATTGACAATATTTTCTTAATGCTGTACAGTTGCTTTGACACAATCTGTATTGTTAAAAGCGCTATATAGATAAAGGTGACTTGACTTGACTCAAAGAATTTGCTCATACATTTATGTAAGTTTCTTGAATGAGACTCATTGTGACTAATGGATTCGATGCTCTGTTGAGAATGTCTTTGTATTTTCACCACAAATAACTGGGTTGACTGAACTTACTTCTGGTCATGTGTTTCGAAAATTAAATCAGAAAGATTCTGGTTTATTAACCAAGAGTTTGCCGTTTATATGACAGTGAGTTTATCATACTTTCTGGAAAAAAATTCCCCGACCCCACCGCCCCAAGAAAACAAAGACAAATGTCCAAGCCACCAACGTGATGCAAAGATTTTGAGGTCATCATTTATAATAGGATCAAATGACCTTTGAGAATGGAAACCAACCTGTTTGTTCTTCGGTATCTTCATGTTTGACTCTGAATGCTTCTTCGATCTTCATGTCTTCTCTCTCCTCTTTAATAAACGCCATCTTTATAATAGTATGTCACGTGGATCTCAGTTGTTTCTCAGGGAGGTTTCCTGTGTGTTAAGATCAAATTTAATAAATTACAACATACTAAAATAACATAACGTATACACAGGCACTTGATGTTTACATATCTATATTTGGCACTTGTGGATTATATTTAGTAGATTAGGCTTTATTGAAACCATTTGCAGTTGGTTTGAATAAGTTTTAATCGTTACACGTATTGTGTTTTCTTTGCATTTACAACGTTTTGACCAGCTGGTGTCGCCAACGTGCAGTCTTTCGAGCGCTTCTAAACTGAATAATTTTACGAAACATTTTGTTCAATTAATAAGAAATTGCTAAACGCTAAGTTTCTCCCGTCATGACTTTTTAGTGCCCAAATTCGTGTTTACATTATACTGATTCACGATCTAAATAGTCAGGGAGAGAAATTACACGCACTAAGACTCGTGTGTTGATTCACAAAAATAACGTTCCTAAATGTTATATAAATTTCTCAACGTTGTATTTAATAATTATTAAAAACTACATAAATGATTAGAAACTATAAAGTTAACTGAACAATTGTACCCATTTAAACGACTTAAATTCCCAAAACCACAGACGTTGTAAAGCACAAACCTTTCTTATGACAGAATCACAGCAGACGCAGGAGCGCGGCGCATCTTTATGACGTCATGCGACCAAACCAAAATAAAAGTCATAACCAGGCGCTGTGGCTACCATCTTAAAATGTACAAAGATTTATGTTCTTTGTGGAATATTTAGTTAAATATATGTTGTCCAAAGATGTGCTGAAAATGTCTTTGGGCAGTAAGTGCTGTTGATATCTGCCCGTCTCTATAGTCAGTCTCTCTCTCTCTCTCTCTCTCTCTCTCTCTCTCTCTCTCTCTCTCTCTCTCTCTCTCTCTCACACACACTCACACA
>NW_015536460.1:160029-160217 GCF_001515605.1 Sinocyclocheilus anshuiensis | reverse complement strand
TCACACACACACACACACACACACACACACAAGCACATCAGACCTACTGACAGGCCAATCAAACCCATGAAAGTGTTGTGATGTTTGAGTTTAGACCATTTTGGGGGTTTAATTACAAACCAATATTTTACTATTGCACACACACACACACACACACAGGTTTGTTTTTGTGAAAAGTGGGGACATCC
>NW_015536460.1:151874-159752 GCF_001515605.1 Sinocyclocheilus anshuiensis | reverse complement strand
CACACACACACACACACACACACACACACACACACACTTACTTATATCTAAATAGGGACATTGCATAGACTTGTATTGTTGTTATACAGCTATTTATAAATAAATAAATACTGTAACCTAACACACAGCCTAGATTTTGTCAGGTTTCTAGGTACAAATTTGTCACTATAATGGTTAAGTAGATAAATACCCACAAAGGAAATATGCAACTATTTATATATTTTTAGTGCTAATAAATGGTTATGATTTCAGCAAGACAAAAACACCAAGACAAAACTAGAAAAAAATGTAAATGAATAAAAAATAAAAATCAATCGATGTGATAAACAATGTAAAGGGTGGTCACTTTGCTCATTCGTCTGGAAAGGAGGCCGGAAATACAAGCTAATGCAAAGAAGTTTCTAATTTCGCTTTGTTCCAAAATTCAAACGGTACATACCCATACATACATACATACAGTGGGGAAAATATTTATTTGATCCCCATTGGCAAACTTTAAACGGGTCTGTACGTGTGCCTTCTTGAGCAGGGGGACCTTGCGGGCGCTGCAGGATTTCAGTCCATTGTGGCATAGTGTGTCACCAATGTTTTGCTTTGTGACTGTGGCCCCAACTGCCTTAAGATGGTTGTTTTGTATTTCTTCCATTCCCGAATAATCGCACCAACAGTTGTGTCCTTCTCACCAAGCTTCTTGCTGATGGTCTTTTAGCCCATGCAAGCCTTGTGCAGATCTACAATCTTGTCTCTGACATCCTTTAACAGCTCTTTGGTCTTGCCTATGGTGGTGGGAGAGGTTGGAATGGAAGATACAGATTGTGTGGACAGGTGTCTTATACACCTAACGAGCTAACATTAGGAGTATCTTCTTAAAGTGACAGGACCAATCTGTGTTTCACACTTGTAAAGTGGGCAAACTTACAAAATCAGCAGGGGATCAAATAAATATTTTTCCCACTGTATACACACACACTAGTCAACATTTGAAGTTGATCAAAAAGTTCATCAAAGTTGTCCTAAGATAAGGGTATTGTTCAAAATTCATGTATAGCATGTAAGTCTGCTATTAATCAATGTTGTCATCAATGGAATTTCATGCCTCATCACTTTTGATGGTACCCAGACATGATTGTTTGTCACAAGGTGTGAAGTGGCTTGTCACACATTCGTGAAGACAAGAGGTCACAAAAACTATTGGTTGTTCAGTACAGATTCACCTGAAGTTACAATAGACTAGAAATGCCTCTTAAAATCTTAAACATATTGCCTGCAGTGCAGCAGTGTAGTGCCTTTAGAGTGCCTCGAGGAGCCAGCACAGTGGTCATAAATAATGGTGATGTACTGGATACTGTACTGTATACTGTAGTCACTCTGTGTGGAGCGTCAGAACGTCAGAGCTTGAAGCAGGACCCAAAACAGGAAAGAAAGCTTTTTCAGTTCAACAAAACAAGATGTTACTGCACATGTTACAGCAAATAAAAAATCTGAGTTCATACTGTAAAACAAACATGAATTGCATGGTTTAACAAATGCGACAAACAAGTCATGAACAAGAAACAACAAACGTTATACATTGAGACAACCAGTCAGTAGTCAGTGTTACCACCTCTGACATTGATCACAGCCTTACATCGCCTGAGCATGCCTGAGATGAGGTTTTGGATATTCTGTTGAGGGATGGCTTGCCGTTCCTCCAGAAACGCTATTCACAACTCCACATGGATTCCTGGAGGGACCTGGCGTGCTTGCACTCTTAACTGTAGCTGCTCCCAAATGTGTTCAATGGGGTTCAAGTCGGGTGAGTGGGCTGGCCACTCCATCCTTGAGATGCCCTCCTCCTTCAAGAATTCTATCACCAGCCTTGCTCGATGTGGGCGTGCGTTGTCATCCATTAGAACAAAATCTGGCCTATCAGGCTGCCATTTTCGACGATGACAAGCTCTGTCCTTCCACCCATGGAGATAATAATAATAATAAACTTTATTTTATATAGCGCCTTTAAAAGTAGCATCTCAAAGCACTTTACATACATATACAAATATGAAGTTAAAATATACAAACAAAAGTACAGGCAGTAAAAAACTAACCAAACAATACAAAGCCAATATAATAAAAGACAAAGTAATCACATAAATGACATAAAAGCTACCCTAAAAAGTAAGTTTTAAGGTACCATTTAAAAACACTAAGGGATTCTGCATTCCTAATCTCAGAGGGCAAGGAATTCCACAATTTGGGAGCCAATGAAGAAAAGGTCCGATCACCCACAGTTTTTAGCCGAGTTGTTTGAACAGTCAAAAGACCAGCTTCAGAAGAGCGTAGAACATGTGTAGGGGTGTAGGGGGTTAAAAGCTCTGACAAATATTGAGGAGCCAATTATTCAAGGCCTTATAAGTGAGCATGAGAATTTTAAAATCAATATGAAAACTAACAGGAAGCCAGAGCAATTTATCCAAGATAGGTGTGATGTGCTCTCTTGCACTGGTCTTAGTAAGAATTCTAGCAGCTGAATTTTGTACCAACTGTAATTTACTTAGGGTAGCTTTTGAAACTCCAGCCAGCAAAGCATTACAATCATTTTAAAACAAAAGTGTTCATTAACTTTTCAGCCACAGAAAAAGTCAATATGGGACGTAATTTGGCAATGTTTCTGAGATGAAAAAAAGATGCTTTGACTGTATTACGAACATGCGGATCAAATGTTAAGTTGGTATCAAATATCACCCCCAGATTTTTTAGTTTAGTTTGAAACTGTAAAGCAGAGCCATCCACACTTAAGGTTACAGACTCTGCTTTGTGCAACTAGTGAGGTGAACCAATAAGCATGAAGTGATGCTGTCTGTTTAGACAGAGAACATTTTCAGACATCCATTTTTTAATCTTAGTGAAACATTGAGAAAGAAAAGGCACAGGCATATTGACATCAGGTTTTGAATGAATGTAGATCTGAGTGTCATCGGCATAAAAGTGAAAGTTAAGACCAAGTCAGTGTTGGGTAAGTTACTTTCAAAAAGTAACTAATTTTCTAATTACTAATTACATAATCAATGTTGTATTGAAATTACTTTTCTAATTGAAAAGTAATTTAGTTACTCAATAAGTAATTTAATTATTTAAATCGTTAATTTTAGTTAAAATCCCTATAAACGTTAAAGTTAAACGTTAAACTCTTTATTCTTTCAATTTGAGTCAAACGTGGAATCTTAGTTTTCCATCTTAGTTTTAAAACAAATGTAATACTTAAACATTTTAACAAAAAATGTAACCTTCGGTTAACAAAATATCTGAATAATAAAAAAGCTCAAGAAAAGTTCAACATTGCATGTATCAAGCTGTAAGCATTACATTTTTCAAAGCAATGAGTACCATATTTCATACACACTCACTGACATACTGTACATGTATTGGCAGTCACTAATACTGATGTTGCCTACTCCTTACAAAAAACAACATTTTGTACTGTCATTCATGCACATATGCTTGTATTACCATAAAGTACATAAACAACATTCTGATATTTTGTAAACTAAATACGTACTGCTGAGCACATTATTAACATCGACATATGATAGTAGATCAGTAAACACTGAACTAAATAAAAAATTTAACTTAAATGATTTTAGCAAATGGCTGCAATATAACAAAGAGTGAAAGATTTAAGGGGGTCTGAATACTTTCCGTACCCACTGTATGTAACATTCATCATGGTGCAGTGTAAACATTCTCATTACTTTATATATCTATATTGTATTATAAATCATATTTTTAATTATATGATAGCAAAAAAAAAAAACCATCCTCGTTTCGTTCAACATTATATGTAGCCTAGTAAAAAAGTTATTGGCTATAGTAGAGTAAAACGCCTATATAAATCTGAATGCATATCATATTTCAACATTGCACTCCCTTGCACACATTTCAATTTGGCAAGATTTTTATGAAAAGCCCAACTAGTAAAATCCCTACAAGTTTATGTAAAAATAATAAATTACAGAAATGATATCCTCCGCTGAATAAAGTCGCGTCAGAACGCACTGTTTTCTGTGGTAAATTCTGGCTTATTCCTCATATCAGGTCTTCTTCCAAAAACAATGAAAAGTAGATTAATCTTATTATTATTATTATTATTAATCTATTTTTGCATCTAGGTGAGGAAGGTGTTTGAGCACAGGTGTGATTGCAGATAATGAGCTTAGAGACGGGAAAGACTTCCTCGCTTTAGTTTTTTCTTATTACATAATCAGAGAATATTTGTTTTCTATTTGAATTGGTTCATTTAAAAGTAGACACCTCAAGCTTTCTATAGTCATATTTCTCATGGCTGTGTGTGTGTCAAGTATTCGCTGAGTTTCGGTTCATTTTTGTGACACGTTGCAGATAGAAATTCACGGAGACAGAGACGGCAGGAAGCGCACTCTGTTCGTTTTCTTTATTTTACAGAAGCACAATGTTTTGTTGTTATTGTCAGTGTACAGATATAAAGTAGACCCTTTTTAGATTCGATTGATTTTAGTCTTATCTGTATCTGAGTAGGCTTTATTAGGTTATTTTCTCTATCAGAAAATACTGCAAGTGAACGCGCCGGTGCGCAGAGGGTTAAAGACACTGAATTAAATTTTACCTTTAGACAATAAATTTAGATTTAAAATTTAATATTGATGTTAGAACTGCTGAAATTATTTACAGTATGTAACGCAAGTACTTTAAAAGTAACTGTAATTAAATGACCTAAAAATGAACAGTAATCCCTTACTTTACTTTTTCAGTGGATAAGTAATTTAATTACAGTAACACGTTACACCCAACACTGGACCAAGTGTTCTCAAAAGTTGGCCAAGTGGAAAAATGTAAATACTAAAAAGTAAAGGACCCAAAACTGATCCCTGAGGAACACCAGAGTGCACCACACCGACGTCCCCAAACCACGACTGATGATCCGCCAAAACTGTCATGCTGTACAACATTTTATGAAAAATTTCTCTCCCCAGGGCGACACCAGACCCTCCTACGCCTGTCTAGGAAGTTCACATAGAACCGCGACTCATCTGTGAAGAGCACTGTAGCCCACTCATTCAGTGTCCACCTGCGTTTTTTTGTGGCTCACTGCAGACGTAGCTGTTTGTGTGCCCTGGAAAGAGGCACCCTCACAGCTGGTCTTCTGGCTCTCAAGTCTCACTGTCTGAGTAGACACTCACACCCCTGTTGCATCCTGAAGGTCATTTCACAGGCTGACTGCAGGCATGAAACGATTTCTGCGGGCATGCAGGGTCAAGTATCGTCTTGATTTGGTGTTGTGACCCATTGTCTGCCTCCACCATGCCTTCTACTCACACAACCAGACATTCTGAACCTGTTCCAGGCTCTGGAAATGACACTTTGAGATGCTCCCACTGCATCTGAAACTTCACGTTGAGTCATGCCTATTTGCAGCATTCCAATGGCCCTGTTGAGGTCAGAATCCTGCAATCTCACTAAACGTGGCATTTTCAATGCTTTCTGACCTCAAGTGAAGCTTTCAGAGTCTTAAATGATGACCAGTTCCCAATTACAGACAGTGTTGGCAAAGTTACTTCCAAAATGTAATGCATTATATATTACTAGTTACTGTCTTTTGAAAGTAATTAGTTACATTACAATATTAATGTCTCTGAATTGTAATGCGTTACACTACTTTTGAGTTACTTTCACCAAAATATCCACATTAGTATTATAAAATGCCAAAATGTAGTATATTGCTGCTCATTCTACATCCAGTGGAGGGTAATGTGGTAGGTCTATATAGCATAAAATTATAAAATCATATTTAGATACCGGTATGTAGGTCTACATTAATGTTACGTTGTAGTTTAGGTTAAACACAGATAAGCACAAACCGCATTAGTCCTATTACATTCATAATAATAATAAATAACACCAGTAAATAAAGTGTAATGTTAAAATATACAAACAATAAACACAATACCTAGCCTATAGGCTATTTTGAACGGTTTCAGAAGAAAACAAGAATGAAAAATATAAGTTGCTAAACAAGCCAAAACGAATAGGCTAATTCAATGCGAAACTGAAAGCAAACGGCGTTCTCGCGCAGCCTACACCTCTCATTCGGCATTAATTCATTATATGTGTCCATATTTGCGATGTATTTGAATGCTAAACTTGTTGCTCGTCCGCCGCCTTTTTCTCTTCTCCGACCCCGCAGCTCTCTCCGATAGCTAGTGTTAGTGGCACCAGTCCAGGTGTTTCCAGGTTTTACTCATGCTATTTCTCCATGTTCTCCATGATGCATTCTTATCCTTTTCTCCGATGAACTGAAAATAACAGGAGTGTGTCCATCTCACAAACGTAGAATCTGTCTCTGCAGTCATCTCAACCATTTAATTCCAGCAACAGGAAATAGACAAACTATTTTACCTGCGGATTTTTTTCTCTGGTGCTGTTTTGCGGTGTTGGTAAATTCACACTTAATTTTGAGTTAAAATATGTTGTTGTAACTTGCGTTACTGAGATTGTAACGAGTAATAATATTACCCAAATTTTATTAGTAATGCGTTATATTACTGCGTTACAGCAAAAAGTAATATACTACTGTAATATTATTACTTTTATAATGTGTTACTCCCAACACTGATTACAGACACATGTGACAGGTCAGTTGGTACCTAATGGCAAACATTCATGTCTGGAAACCATCAAAAGCCATGAAGGATGTCATTTCATTAATGACAACACTGACTAATAACAGACTTAGGTAACACTTTATTTTAAGGTGTCCTTGTTAAAGTGTAATTACACATTTAAGTACTGAGTAATATTAATTAACTACATGTACTTACAATATGGTTGGGGTTAGGATTAGGGTTAATTGCATGTAATTATGCATAATTATTTATTATTGTAATAGTAATTACATGTAACGTGTAACAAGAACACCTTAAAATTAGGGGTGTAACGGTACACGTATTCGTACCGTACGGTTCACGGGGCAAATTCCAAACGGAAGAGCCCTTGAAGTGGGGACTTTGGAGTGAGCAGGGCACGTGCGTGCCATTATGTAGTCGTTTGGAATGCACTTGGCAAAGGGAGCGACTTAATTTCCTCATTATCTTCAGCTGGGATGTTCCAGTGACAACACAGCACGCCCGGTAGAAATTTTACGTTCCCAGAACGTCCTCAGAACGTCGCCGCTGGTGTCAAGGACATTGCCTAGTTACGTCCCCAGAACGTTCTGAGATGTCACGATGTCGAGTTCTTTAAAGGGTTGGGGGACATTATTTGGAGGACGTTCTCGGGACGTTTAGGGGACCATATTTTACTTGGAAATCTGACGTTCCCAAAACGTTCTGAGACGGTCATGATGTTGAGTTCTTTAGAGGGGTGGGGGACGTTATTTGGAGGACCTTCACAGAACATCCAGGACGTTCTCAAGACGTTTAGGGGACCATTTTATTTGGAAATTTGACATTCCCAAAACGTTCTCAGAACGTCCACGCTGGTGTCAAGGACGTCGCCTAGTAACGTTCCCAGGACGTTCCGAGCCTGTCATGATGTGACCTTCACAGAACATTCAGGACATTCTGGGAACGTTAAGAGAATCATTACTATAGGACGTTCCCTATTGGTCTCTACACTACATTCCCATAACTTTTGCAGGACCAACCTAGAATTTTTATTTTTTTTTGGTCCCATTTAGGTCCTTCCATCACATTTACTGAATGTTTTCAGAACCTTTAGTAACACATTACAGGAGACTATAGGGGACCAAACTAGAATGATACTGCAGCACTGCAAAAGTATCAGTTCTTTCAGTAACAGTTACAGTAACAGTTCTTTCAAACTGGTTCTTGGTCTGTGTTCACGCTTAACACATTCAAACATAAAATA
>NW_015536460.1:150495-151357 GCF_001515605.1 Sinocyclocheilus anshuiensis | reverse complement strand
CTCAAGCTGTGTATGAACATTTTTATATATATTTATTTGCTTCTTTTCCATTTTGCATTTACTTGTGCTTTTACTTTCAATACTCAAGTACGTTTAAGATGAAAAAAAATACTTATAGTATAATATAGTAATAATATCATATGGTACAAACAGTGACTTCAACTTCTACCAAAGTCATTTTCTGGTAAGATATCTGTACTTTTACTTCAGTATGGCTCTCAGGTACTTTATACACCACTGGTTATCAGCCAGTAAAAGTAGACCTGAGCAACACTGTGTGCCACACTGAGGATCCCTCAAGCACTCCTGAGCCACCAAGGGAACAAGCTAGTCTTCAAGACTTGAGTGGCAAGTTTGTGATTGTAACCTATGATGAGCTTCCGTATGTAGGCTAGGTCCTTGAGGTTTTGGGAGAGGAAGTCCAGGTTAGCTCCATGCGGCAGTCGGGTGCAAATAACTTATTCACGTGGCCACAAACTCCAGATGTCATTTTCCACAGTAAGAACGACATTCGTGCTGTCATCTCAGAACCTGAGCCAGCAAACTCCTGCTACTCTAAATTGAGCAGCCAAGATTGGGCAAAATTCCGAAATACATGGGGTTACAGAAATGCCTGCAGTTAACGCCACGTTCTGCACTTTTACAAAGACATTCCAGATACCCCTCAGTTTTTGATTGTTCATGATTGTCAAGTTTAGTTAAATCGCAACAAGGCAACAAGTTTTACTTGTTTAGACGTTTACTTAAAACTGTTTGATGATGATGTTTTATGATGTTTAGTTACATGATCATACCTGGTTCTGATCAAAATAAAATGTATTCCATGGTCACCATTGTCAAGTTAAATGAAATGGTGAACTTA
>NW_015536460.1:139152-148367 GCF_001515605.1 Sinocyclocheilus anshuiensis | reverse complement strand
TTTGCTTCTTTTCCATTTTGCATTTACTTGTGCTTTTACTTTCAATACTCAAGTACGTTTAAGATGAAAAAAAATACTTATAGTATAATATAGTAATAATATCATATGGTACAAACAGTGACTTCAACTTCTACCAAAGTCATTTTCTGGTAAGATATCTGTACTTTTACTTCAGTATGGCTCTCAGGTACTTTATACACCACTGGTTATCAGCCAGTAAAAGTAGACCTGAGCAACACTGTGTGCCACACTGAGGATCCCTCAAGCACTCCTGAGCCACCAAGGGAACAAGCTAGTCTTCAAGACTTGAGTGGCAAGTTTGTGATTGTAACCTATGATGAGCTTCCGTATGTAGGCTAGGTCCTTGAGGTTTTGGGAGAGGAAGTCCAGGTTAGCTCCATGCGGCAGTCGGGTGCAAATAACTTATTCACGTGGCCACAAACTCCAGATGTCATTTTCCACAGTAAGAACGACATTCGTGCTGTCATCTCAGAACCTGAGCCAGCAAACTCCTGCTACTCTAAATTGAGCAGCCAAGATTGGGCAAAATTCCGAAATACATGGGGTTACAGAAATGCCTGCAGTTAACGCCACGTTCTGCACTTTTACAAAGACATTCCAGATACCCCTCAGTTTTTGATTGTTCATGATTGTCAAGTTTAGTTAAATCGCAACAAGGCAACAAGTTTTACTTGTTTAGACGTTTACTTAAAACTGTTTGATGATGATGTTTTATGATGTTTAGTTACATGATCATACCTGGTTCTGATCAAAATAAAATGTATTCCATGGTCACCATTGTCAAGTTAAATGAAATGGTGAACTTATGTTTGCGATGTGATTTTTATTAAGAATGTTTATGAAGTGTTTATAAAATGTTTAGTTCATGATTATACATGGTTCTGATCAAAATTAAATTTATTCCATTGTCTCCATTGTCAAGTTAAATGAAATGGTGAACTTAAGTTTGCAATGTGATTTTTATAAAGAATGTTTATAAAGTGTATATGTTTATTAATGTTTGTGTTCATGAAAATTCCTGTGAAATTTTAATAAAATCTGGTTTAAATCTTTTTTTTTTTGTATGAGATCTCTTTAAATAAATGTAAGGTCTTTGTGTCATTTGGAGCGACCATTCATCATGTGGTGCGACCAATAATAGCAATACCTGTATTAAATTAAAAATAAAATATCTAATTTATTTGGCTGAAATATGAATCACTGATACAGTATACTTAAGTGAATGGTGTTTTTATTTTTTTTAATCAGTTTTATGCGGTTTACAGGAAAAATAAGTCTGTTAACTACATTGAAGAAATGAAAATATAGAACAAATACATAATATTATTATTTACAAAAACTCAAAAGAAATGCAAACACTTTGTTTCTAAACACTTTAATTACTGAGAACTTGTAAAAAAAAATATTAAGCATGTCATGTTAAGGAAATTAATGAATTTTAAGATAAATCACGGTCGCACCACATTACATTTTTAAGGCTACGGCCAATTCTTTTAGATGAAAAAACACTAAAATCACTTAATTAAAATGTTTTATGTAGATTTATGTGTACACAACATTCTTCATGTTTGAACAATTACAATAGATATTATTATTTTTTGTATTTTAAAAGTGGCTTAGGGCTGGGCAAGTTAACGCGGGCAATGGGCAAGCTATTATCGCGTTAACACATTGATTAACGCCGACAATTATTTTATCGCGCATTAATGCAGTTTTATTATTATTATTATTATTTTGAAAGTCCATTGCTCACTGGCTCTGAATACACATACAGACAAACCATGGGTCACAGGAGGGGTGGGATGTTGATCAGTACTGGCTTGGGATGGGTGTCATCACGCGTCTCAACCAACGAGAGCATTTGGGGAGGGCCTAAGACTGCAGGAGCACTCCCAATAAAATTATTTAGGCTAAGCATCAACATTCACAAACCACTGTTCACTGTTATTTATAACAGAAAAGAATGCAACATGCTCGTAATAAGGTCCTCATAAGTGGGAAATAGGATGTTTCCAATAGCACGTGAAGACAGCAGAGAAGCGCTCTCGCTCAGCACAGTGGAGTGCATCGTTTTGTTAACTTTGTGGTTTATTATTTTGAGTAGTTTGGGACGCGGTAACACATGGCCCTCTCACAATATATCCTATTGCTTTACAGATCTATCACTTTTGCCGCTCAGAAATGTTGACGCAATCATGCTGCACGTATCAGAAGTTCCGCACTCCGGTGCGGTTAGTGCTCACACTACATCCGTACCATGTCCGAGCCCACCTCTTCCAATCGAGCCAGGGACGGCTAAACGAACCGCGCCCGAGGCGCAGCACGGAGCAATCACACTAGTCAAACGAACCGGGCTTTGAGGGTCAAACGCGCTCGGGCACGATTAAGATTGCCTAGTGTGAGTACACCCTTATTCTCACACATGAGTCTCTACCTTTTTTTTTTTTTTACATTTTAATTGAGGAGTTAATAGCCTAATCTTTTGTTATCCTCGCAGCACATCAGTTATTTGGTAATTATTGCGTGGCAAATTAATTGTAATTTTAATTTAATAATGCAAGTAACTTAATAATAATAATAATAATAATAATAATAATAATAGGCCTAATAAAAATAAGAATGTAACAGGCCTACAATCATTGGAAATGCCAAATATCTTAATATTGGCAACAATTGATGTTTTTGACAATATCTCTGGATATCGTCGATACAAGATCATCGTCTTTAGACGCACCCCAGCAAGGGGAGGTTATCGCAGGGCCTTTCACAGTGTGTGCCCTGCGTGCCCGTCTGCTAATGTTACGCCACTGGGCAGACAGCACGTTGCCTGTTACATCGTTTGGGCTGCCTTGTTGAGCTCAGTGGCACTGAGAACATTATATTTTACACACCAAGCGGTTTAATTTTCCAAATGTTATAGGAGTAGTCCAACGAATCGAATTGGTTTGTAATGCATACCGAACCGAAAGCCTCGTACCGAATGGTTCAATACGTGTATCGTTACACCCCTTATATAAATATATATATATATATATATATATATATATATATATATTGTTACTTACAGCAGTAAATTTACTTTAATGCGTCCTAACTTAAAAGCAATTCTTTAATGTCAGTTGTGCATTTGCATGACAAAAATATATGTGGAATATTAATATACTAATATCACACAGGAGTGATAAACAATGCAGTAATAGCATCCCTCTCATATTCATGTAACATGTGGAAGTGTCGTTGTAAGGTTTTTTTTATGTTATTATGCTTGCATTCTAATGAAATTTCCTGTCAACAGTTTATTAATAATTAGAAGGCCATTAAGCTAGATTCAAGTCCTTCATGGTTTCTCTTCATACTTTTCTATTTGAATATAAACCTATTTGAATTTAAACCTACCACTTGTCATCTCAACCCATTGCCTACTCATTTATTTAAAGCCTGTCTACCATCTCGGTCTTCATTAATTACTAAAATTATTCACTCTTCACATGTTTCTGGTTCTGTACCTTCCTCTCTTAAAACTGCTATTATATTACCCCTATTAAGAAATCGGGCTGATTCATCAAATTTTGAAAATTTTTATCCAATTTCTAATTTGCCAATCATTTCTAAAATTCTGGAAAGAAGGTGTTGCAGCTCAAGTTCACGATCATCTCTCCAATAATAAATTGTTTGAGCAATTTCAATCCGGCTTTCATCCACACCATAGTACAGAGACTGCTCTTGTTAAAATTACTAATGATTTGTTATTGGCAGCTGATTCTGGTTTATTAACAATACTTGTCCTTCTCGACCTGAGTGCAGCCTTTGATACCATCTCGCATAAGATACTCCTGGACAGGGTAGTTTCTATAGGGATCATTGGCACCCACTGTCCTGGTTAAGGTCATATCTCACTGGTCGCACTCATTTTGTTCAAATCAAATATTTTTGATCAAGACCATCTACAGTTACCGCTGGTGTCCCTCAGGGTTCTGTTAATCGTCTCCGTCCCTCTCTCACAACAAATAATGCAATTCTTGTTCATGCACTGATTACCTCACGTATCGACTATTGTAATGCTCTCCTTACTGGACTTCCTTCTAAACTCAGGGGTCTAGGACAGAGACTTGGGCCTTCCCTTTAACAGAGATGTGAGGAGTGGTGATGGAGCTGTAATTCTGGATGAAACTGGTAAATGTTTGCAAAGCGTCTGGAAGCTGCTGAAAATCACTAGATTTATTTTATGGATGTGAGAGCTTCATTTACAAAATCCTGGAATCTGGAGGGGTCATTGACAAGGGCATACAGCATGACACAATATTCAAAGAGTCCTGACAGAGTCACATATGTGATTTTCCATTTGTTCCCATTGTATATCCGGATGAGGTTGTACACACTTCAGAGGTCCAGCTTTGTGAATATGGAGCCGACTTTGACTGTGATCTTGTTTCATGCCTAGTAGTTGGTGCAAGGTTGCAAGCCTTTGTCATTTTTGGCAACAATCACCAACAGGTATGACTGTGTCATGCAAGCTCTCGATGGAGAGAATCGGTTGGTTCTCCGAGTGGATCCGAGTTTATTGAATTCATACTTGCATCGGTCAGTCCTTATGTCAAGATAGATACACACTGAAATGTTAGGAAAGTGAATCTGAACAACCTTTATTGAACACAGCTCTGAGCTGACACACCTTTGTTCTGTGTTTCTAACTCAACAGGGAAGGAGATATTAAAGGGATAGTTCACCCTAAAATGAACATTTGCTTGTAATTTACTTACCCTCAGCCCATCCAAGAAGACAGTTCGTTTCAATGAACTGGTTCAATTCACTAGTTCATTTACTCTATCACACAATAACGTAACATATACTCAATCATATTATTAAAGCACCCAATAATGATTGTATAATAATGATGTCTAAAGCATACAAAGTGAATAAACGTCTTCATCAGCTCACCTTTTACATAAACAATGAGAAACCATAAAAAAGTTAATTTTGCCCTTTCATTCAAGTGCTTGTTTCAACATACGAATATCACCGGCTCATCTCTCTTCAGTCTGAGTTGGAACTGTTTCCTCAGTTCAGTGTACTGTTTGAGGAACTGGAGTGCTGAATGAGTATGCAAAACCAGAATCACAGGATCATACACGCTGGTATTTTGGCTCATTTCAAGTTGGAGTATCTGTCATGCATGTCCGAAAGTTCGTTTTGATTGAGTGACTAAAATCTTGAACCAGCCCCCTTTCAGAAGTGTTCTCATATAGCCAAGGTAAAGTCCTTGACTGGTGCCCTGAACTAAGTGAGGCAAGAAGTGGTCATCTGATATACTCATAACCAGCGTTGGTGAAAGTTACTTTTAAAAGTAATGCATTACAATTATTTCCTAAAAAAGTAACGAATTACATTATTTAGTTACTTTTTTACTTTTACTTTTGTGTTACTTTTTAAATCTGGGCTGGCCTTGCTTGTTTGTTTTTATTTTAATATAAAGAAGTTCTATTTTTGGCAAATGTAAAAGCCCTTTCACACCAAAAGCGAAATGAATAAGCCTCAGGCTGAAGGAAATGTAAATTCACATCTGCACAGTAGAAGGTGCAGCTCAAACAAACCTTTCAGTTGTTTCAGTTATGAAGAATAGAACGCCTGAGAAGAAAGTTCACTCTTCAGCAATAAAAAAAAAGAGAAAGAAACAAATGTTATGTTTATCTAAAGTCATGTTTGCTTATTAGTATGGTTGTATATACTAAATCTGTTTTTTGTGAGTGGGATGAATTAATGCACATTCACATTTAGTCTAGAACTACAGTAACATCATGTTCACACAGCGCACACAATTCCTCTGCACTTCCGATTTCTCCCAATATGGAGACAGGAGAGCTGTCAGTCAATAAATGGGAAAACAAAGTAACTGGCATTACTTTTTTGAAAAAGTAACTCAGATATTTTCTTGTAAATTAAAAAAGTAATGCGTTACTTTACTAGTTACTTGAAAAAAGTAATTTGATTACGTAACTCGCATTACTTGTAATGAGTTACCCCCAACACTGCTCATAACCGCACATTAAGTGACAAGTGATCCAAAAAGTGTGCTGACAGTCCAGGAAGGAGCAGGACTGGATGTGATCATAGATGGTCTGGAGAAAAGGTACCAGCAGACAGAAAAAGCAGGAGCTGTCTGTGCTGCTTCAAGGCATTCAGTTGCCTCAGACACTCCCTGAAGCCCAGGAGCCTTTCCAGGTTGCCAAGCGTCTACGGACTGACCAGAACAGCCAGCGGATCAGCACCAGTACAAGCTACCAGAGAGCACAGCAGGTCAGGCAAAAAATTCTGTTGGGCGACCCCCTCTCAGACCAAAGGCACCAGTGTAGTGTCAGATGTTGGTTACACCATCAGCGCCTGAAGCATCAGTGCAGATGGTACCCAACACAAGCAGCACCAGGTTTCCAGGGTGTGCCGATGTTTCAAGGTGTAACAACATTTCAGGATCTGCTAGTGTTTCAGGGTATGCCAATGTTCCAGGGAGTGCAAATTGTCCAGGGAATGCCAATAATACAGCACTGTTAGAGCCTGCAGTTGTGTAGTCATCAGCTCACAGCCTGATGCACAATCTGCTAATCCTGAAGCCATGCCCAAGAGACCATACAGGAAAACTGCAGAGGCATTCACTTGCAAGAAGTGCGGGCAGTTCAAAACAACTGCAACGGGACACAGCCAGTACAGAGGCAGGGTGTACTGCCCACAGACTGAGACTGTTACAAAAGAGATGTGGTTAAAGGAAATGTAGAGAACCACTTCCAAAAAAATTATATATTTGAATGTATATTTTTTATAGTGTAAAAAGTTGTTTAAATAGAGTTCACCATATGTAATACTTGTGTTCAATATTATTTCACTCATTTCATGTTTTTAAACATTTAACTTTTTAACATTTTATTTATAGTTTTCAAAAACTTATTTAACATTTTATTTAACTTTTTTAAATTTTTAATGTATGTAACGCCAAGCCAGCAGAGGGAGCCCTCGCCCAGTGCGTCCTAGGATTCCAACCGCCTCTGTTCCCGTGGTCTGGCGAACCCTCCTCGGTTCCTGCAGTGGACGACTGGATACAACGTAGTGAGAGGGTGTGGGACAGTGCTCATGTCCATCTCCAGCGAGCTGTGAGAACACAAGAATTCCAAGCTAATAGACGACGTCGCCCACACCCTCCCTATCAACCAGGACAACGGGTCTGGCTCTCCACGAAGGACCTCAAGTTGCGGCTACCAAGCAGGAAGCTCAGTCCCAGGTATGTTGGCCCTTTCAAGATACTAAGACAGATCAATGATGTAACATACCGATTGGAGCTTCCTGCTAACTATCGTATCTCTCCCTCTTTCCATGTGTCCCTCCTCAAACCCGTCCACTCGGGAGCTGACCCTGGCCATGAAGCCCCAGAACCACCACCACCACTGGACTTTGATGGAACTCCGGCATATAGGGTGAATGTGTTACTGGACTCGAGACGAAGAGGGGGTCAGCTCCAGTATCTGGTGGACTGGGAAGGCTATGGACCTGAGGAGAGGTCATGGGTAGCCGCCCGGGACATTCTGGATCCATCACTCATCGAGGAGTTTCATCGAGCCAGACCCGACCGCCCAGCACCGAGACCACAGGGACGTCCACGTCGAGCTCCAGGAGTCGCTCCTAGAGGGCGGGGTTCTGTAACGCCAAGCCAGCAGAGAGAGCCCTCGCCCGAGTACTGACCGTGCTCCACTCCCTCTGCTTCCTCTGCTTTCACTTCCTGTTTGACTCCCCTATAAACTGAGACCAGTCCATGTGCTGATTGCGAAGTATTGCCAGTTTACCTGCCTTACCAAGCGTTATTCTTCCTCTGTTCCTGATTGAGTTCCTGTGTATGATTCTGCCTGACTTCTTGACTCACGGTATTTGTACTCTGCCCCTTTTGTTCTGACGCCTGATAGGACTGATGTTTGTGTTTGGACTCATTGCCTGCCTCTCCACTATTGTCTCTGCTTCTGCCCTTGTGTATGACGAACGATCTGCTTGCTTCTCTGACTTTGACCCTCTGCCTGATTATCGACATCTGTTTAAAGCCTTGACCTTTAATAAACTTCCGCTCATGGATTCTAACCAAACTCCAGCATCTGTTACAATGTATTATTCATTACAGTTCTTTATTATTCATTACTGTTTAATTATTATATTTGCTGCTCAATTATTGGTGCTATTAATGATGGTTCTTATTATTATCAATGCTAAAACAGTTTTGGTGCTTAATATTTTGTGGAAACATTTTTTTTCAGGATTCTTTGATGAATAGAAAGAAAAAAATAGAATATTTTGTAACTTTATAAATTATTTTACTTTCACAATATAAAACGAATAGTTCTGGTCCTTGATTCTGATTGGTTGAGCCGCATTCGAAGCTGTTGTAAATCATAGACATAATACATACCTACACGCCTCATTGGCCGCTCGACTGCACGTCAACGTCGCCACCATATTGGTGAACATACCTGACTCGTCGGCAGCTTGGGCATCTACAAACCGTCGTACAATAATAAAAACAGATCTCGGGGTATTATCTTTCACAGGTAAGACTGAACAGTTGTTTCTGTATGTTTTTTGGTAATTTTTAGCTTTATGTTGACAGCTTAATTAGCCACCAGTGTCAAGACTATTATTCACGACCACAATTTTTTGTGTCATGTCATTAGTTGTGTCTTACTTTGTTTAATAATTACACAATACTATTATAAAACTACATTTCATGATTATTTATTTTACTTTATAATTTACTATTAATTTATTATTTTACTTTACTAATTTACTATTAATTCAATTATTGTCTATTCTGTATTATTCCACCCTTGATATTACTTATTCTACTTGCTATTATTCATCTATTGTTATTCATTTATTTATTATGGTATTATACATATAATTTATGCTAATATAAATCTATTATATACTGTTGTAAACGCTTTTTGTATTATTCACTTTACTACAACTTGTACTACATATACTTTTTAATATTACATATCACTTTTATTATATTTTGACTGTGCACTGTATCAGTGCATAATATTTTACCACTGTAACTGTAAGTTTTACTGGATCCATAAAGGATTATCAGTTGCATTTGTTATTGTTTGTTGTGGAGTTTATCTGTATAGAGTGCTATCAAAATAAAAAGCAGACTACCAAGAGTG
>NW_015536460.1:124668-138167 GCF_001515605.1 Sinocyclocheilus anshuiensis | reverse complement strand
TAATGTTTTTATTAATATCATTACACTTTATTTGCTCTGTTTTATTCTGTGAAACCTTACTTCGTATATGGAATAACCATTTTATAAAAGCAATAAGCCCCATGAAGCCTCGGTTTACAGTGAATTTATAACAGCTAAGGGGGTGTGTGCATTGAATTTATTTAATACACGAATTTCACAATTTGAGTTGAATTACTGAAATAAATGAACTTTTCCACGACATTCTAATTTATTGAGATGCACCTGTAGATGTATTTTAGATAAATGAATAACAAAAACAAGGAAAAAACACAACACAAATATTTAAGCACACACAAAGGTTGCTACAAATTAGATCCTATTAGTTTATTGACACCTCTTTTCTCCTTTTTGGAGTTTCTTTGTACCAGGCAGACACATGTTGTTGATGTTTTAGCGGTACTTGTCCACTCAAGTGATGATGTAAATTCATATACAGCTCTGCACTGAACCTTCAAAGACTCTGTCATAAATGTATACACTGGACTAACTTTTATATGTCTGCCATTGCTGCATTGTTCTTGATTTTAGACCCATGTCTTTTACATTCAAACATCTATGATATACAAATGGAATGGAATTTTTGTGATGCAAGAACATTTGCAAGCCAATTACTAGTACAAGATTTCTCTGTTCAACACGTCGTTCTGCAGGAGCGCTGAGAACACAGGAAGGAAGTGGGGTTGGGCTGTATTGAATGTTCATGGAGCAGAAAGTCATTGACATCTATTGTTTCAGCAAAAGTTCCAATTCACCGGCATTTATGACCTTAAAGCTTTTGATGGCGCATGCATGCTGAAGAAACCAAGTTTTGCCTCATTTTTGTGCTAGTCTAGTAGAGTTTGAGTATTTTAGAGAGACTGTGCAACGTGTCTCCACTGGACTACCAAAAACAATGCTTCACTAGACGTTTGATTGAGGATATCCTTTAGAGACGGGATTGTTTTCCTTCACACTTTCCTGATTGTGGTGGGCTAATGAGTGAAAGTGAGCAGTTCCCACAGAGGTCCTCTAGACTGGATTTTCAGAAAAGTACTTTGAAAGAACTCTCTGGAATATATACCAAGGAACGATGTGCCTTTTTCAACTGGATTTCTGTGTATTGACTAAAAACATCTAAAAAAAAAAAAAAAAGAGAAGAAAAAAATAACAATGCCGAGAAGAAAAGCCATTCATGTAGCTGTTTGGGTAGCATGTGGAATATTGGTAAGTTTTAATAAACATATTTAAAAAAAAAAAACAATAATTATACTTCTTGTAAAAACTTGATTTCAACTTACAAAAATACTTTTCTGTATGTATACTTCTGTAAGCTGTTTTATCAGTCCAGTAAAGGTGTTTCTCACTTTTTTTTTTGTAGAGTACCGTGGTGGTAGACACACAGAAATGTAGCATTAAAGTTGTGAAGGCCATTTCTACCACAGACTCAATACACATTACGCTGAATAATGAAGATGTGAAATGCCAATACACAGTTTCTGTCAGGGACAGACTCAATGATTCAAAAGACTGTCATCAAGACCAGGAACATTTGACACATTTTGAGTGCAAAACTGAGAATTTAGATCCTGGAACGTGGCATCACCTAGATATAATATCAAAAGTGGATGAAAAACAACAGACTCAACACACTGTCTCCCTGCCAACGAGTAAGAATCTTGCTTTTTAATAATGAATGTTGTATTATTTGCATTGTGTTCAGTCTGATATAAGTCAAATCAAGCATCACTACTGTTTCTCGCTGAATAGACCTCTAACAGTATTAAACTTGAGCGTGTGTAACTCACAGCGGTTATTCTCCAAACATGAATGATTCTTCAAGTAATGTTATTAAGAGGTTAGTTGTTATTTTACTCAGTGCTAATACTTTTAAGTGGTTACCTACAGAGATGCGGTGAAACAAATACACAATGTCGACTCTGAAGTAAAAAATTGCTGTTATAACTTTTTTTGAAGCCTTCCTAGTTGTAGTTTAGATTTCTAACATCATTATTATTGCATTTTTTGTCAAATGACATTAAATTTGAACACTGACCCGAATATAACCCATGCTGACAAAAAGTGAAGGTATTTCATGAAAATTACTGTAAACAACAACAACAGCAGCAGCAGCAATAATAATATAATAAAATGGCAAGCTAAATACAAGCTGTCTTTTCAACATTTTTCTAATTCTTATTTGTCTGGCACAAAAATGTGACCTCAGAGGGGTTAACTAACCATCATTTAAACCACAAAGAACATTATTTACTCTCAGTTAGCAGTTATGTTGCCAAGTTATAAACAAGTGGTTATGCATTATTTCTTTATTTAATTTATTTATTTATTTATTTAATTCATTCTTTCAATATTTATATTGTTTGTTTGATGATAAATATATAAATAAAAAAGATAAATTTAACTAAAACATTCTGTGCTTGCAGAAATAATATGGCTGTATGATTTTAAAGTCATTTTGTGTATAACTTTTAACTAAAACAATTGTTTAACTATAGAATATAAGACTGTGCGAAATATGTCACAGCCACTGGAGCCTCACAAAATGCGTAATAAAAGCTGCAGTGATAGTATTTTTTGTAAGCCAATCTGGAAGTTTACATCACCCTGTTTCCCTCAAAAACCTAAACAAAAAAAAAAGTAGAATTTATTGGCTTTTGCAGTATTGCAGAAAATAAAGTCTGTGACCAAAGTTTATTATTCTTTTGAACATCATGATAATCTTCAACAATGGAAGATTACAATCTACAAGGTTACAATATCGGCAGAAGTAAAAGTTAAACATACATTTTGGAGCAGGCAGAGAGAGTCAATTTCCAGAGAGGAAATTCAGAATATTCAGAATATTAACACACTTTTGTGCTTCAAATCCTCTTTATGGGAATAACTGTATGAAAGAACTTGAGAAACACAGATTATGTAAATCTAGAGTTCTATGTGCAAATCCAAATGGTCAAGTGTCAAAAGCTTCTCTAAATATGAGGAAAGGTTGGCTTGTACTGATAATGTGCCGTGTATATGCAACTGAGCTAAACTCCAAAACAGGAGTTTGACTGTGGGTCATTTCTTTCAGTCCATTCTCCCCCTCCCATCCGGCTCATTGTTCTTTTGTTCTAATACAGTGGGTACGGAAAGTATTCAGACCCCCTTAAATTTAGGAAAAAAAATTAACTTAAATGATTTTAGCAAATGGCTGCAATATAACAAAGAGTGAAAAATTGAAGGGGGTCTGAATACTTTCCGTACCCACTGTATATACAAAGACTCGTTAGCTCTCAGAGATCTGATTACAGTAATGCGTATATGTGACCCTGGACCACAAAACCAGTCTTAAGTCGCTGGGTAAAAGATCATGTTCCATGAAGATATTTTGTAAATTTCCTACTGTAAACATATTAAAACTTAATTTTTGATTAGTAATATGCATTGCTAAGAACTTAATTTGGACAAATTTAAAGACGATTTTCTCAATATTTAGATTTGTTTGCACCCTAAGATTCCAGATTTTCAAACAGTTGGATATCGACCAAATATTGTCCTATCCTAACAAACCATACATCAATGGAAAGCTTATTTATTCAGCTTTCAGATGATGTATAAATCTAAATTTCGAAAAATTGACCCTTATGACTGGTTTTGTGGTCCAGGGTCACATATAACATGTACAGTGGACCCCAAAGGTATTTGGATAAGGTTACTTAATCATAAGGTTACTTATGATTGCATCTGAGAACAAAGTATAAAAAGTGTCTAGAAATCCCTACCTGTAAATATTCATAAAAATATCATTAGGCATATTAGAGGCTCCTTCTGTTCAGATTTCTGTGATTAAAACAAAAGACAATGTAGGGCCAGTTCATTTCATTTTGTATTTTAGTTATTGAATATTGCATTTATTAGTTAGCTTGGATAATTAACATGATCAAAAATTTTTAAATAAACAATGACTGGGTCTCAAGGAGAAAAAGAGTAAAAAAAAAAGTAATTAGAAGAAGTTGCCTGAATTTGACCTTCAACCTGAAAGGTTTCTTATCCTGTCTTCTCACAATACCCTTTCAACAAAGCCTCATTAGGAAGAGCTTTCTTAAAAAAGCAAAGGTCAGCGTTATCATGTTTGCACATAGGTTGCTAGACATGCTGCTCCCTTCTCTAAGAATAATTCACAGCAGGACACATTGTGTCCACACCTTTTCGTTTCTGACCACTTTACCATGAGGATTGTTTTGATACTGTCTGTCAGAAGCAACAAAACCAAAGGGATCACTGTTTATCATCTGCATGATTTGCAAGATATTACTTAATTGCAGTATATTTAAATGTGTCTTATATACACACATCTAAAACACGTTTTTATTCAAGTTAGTATATATATATATATATATATATATATACAATGCCTGCTACATACAGATTCACTTTAATGTATTTTTATGTAGATTTTAACATTTAATGCATCAGTTAATTTGATTTCAAATTGTTGGTCCTTATTTAACTTATTTTAACTTTTTTTTCCTATTATTATACATTTTTTGTATTATTATTATTATTTTTCAATTTTTCACACTGTTGATAGGATTTCTAAATGTCTTTTGGTTAGGACCTTCAGCCGTGGAAAATCTTTGGGTTGCTGGAGATACAAACAGCTTGGAAGTTTCATGGCAGCCTGGTCCAGGCAAATCAGAGCGATACTGGATCATGCTTACAGACAGCAGTGGTATGGGTTCGATCTGGAATGCAACAGTTGTTAGCACAGCCACCTCATACACAATAAAAGGGCTGATTCCTGGACGACTCTACAATATCACTGTAATTACAGAGGTTGGAGAGCTACAGAATTCAGTGTCTAGACAAGCACAAACAGGTATTCGGCTCTTCAAGTAATAATTGAAATAAATGAACAGATTTGACAATACAGACACTAAAATGTCACTTCTTTCAACACTCTTTTATAAATGTGTGTGTTTGTGGCTGTGATCATATATCTGTGCCTGTATGATTTCCTCTGCTATATTTTAGGCAGACATGTTAACACCCTTTCCTGTTTTGAGCGCTGAAAAGTCACCTTTGTCTCCTTGTGTTATGTCAAGTTACGTCATGCCGTCTCAATCATAAAACATTGCACTGATTATAAATTCCTACATTCATTTAATTTTTGTGCCGTTTTGTTTGATTGGCTATGTTCATTATCCCTCTGAGATCTTGACAGCAAATTCTCAAACATACTCAACTTGATTACATTCAGTTTATTTGGCTTATCAAATCACTCTGAAGCCGCTTTGACACAATCTGTTTGTATACAGTGGTACAGATCTAATGTGGTCAGGTTCAGTCATTCAACATATTTTTGAGTTGAATAAAACCAAATAAACGCCTGTTTTAATGTCGCTCAAATGCTCAGTCAACACAACCAGCGACTGATACCATGAATACCATGTAACTTCACACAAGAAGTATTAGTTAACAAAAGGAATATTTTACACACTCCTACACAAACGTAAAATCGCACACCACACAACACATCTCAGGGAGCATATACACAACACCGTTTTCAACTAAAAATTGAAAACATTTTGGCCATTTATTTACACATCAATGGTGTTTTGGGGGCCAGAAAATGCAATCTTTCAAAAACAGGTTTCAAAGTGCACACTTTTGAAAACAATACCGTTTATGTCTCTTTGTATTGTGGAAAAATGCTATACAAGTAAACATGAATTTAACTGAATTATATATTTTTAAAAAATGACCTTAGTCACCTTAGTCAGTACTTTAAAGTCAACATGAAACAGTGTCACATTCCATTTTATTTCTGTAATGTGGTGTTTTCCCAAGCTGAATAGGATATTAAAAAGGCAGGCTTGATTTTATCCAGCAATTGTCTGGAAAAAAAATGGGGTTCTGTCAGGACCACTATCGTCAAAGATGATTGACAATTAGCATACAGTTTGGATTGGATCAGCTGAAGGTCAGCTGATGCGAGCTTGACTAACGTGACCTGCCAGAACTAACGCTACGCTTGATTATTATATACCATAGTGGAGAAAGTTATATTACATTTTGATGAAACATTATGAAGATAAAACACTCTCTCCCTCTCTCTCTCTCTCTCTCTCTCTCTCTCTCAGACTTTTATAACATCTTTAAGCAAGAAATGTAACTGACGTCTCCCTCTCCTTTTACAGTACCAGCTGCTGTCTCTAACCTCAGAGTGGAGAACAATGGCAACCAGAAAACCCTCAGAGTTCTGTGGGATAAAGCCTCTGGTGATGTGGACAGTTACCTTGTTAATCTGACATTACATGGTTCAAACTCTTTTGAGAAAGCCATGTCCCCTAATAGTACAGATGTAGTGTTTGACAGTCTGAGTCCTGGAAAGACCTACCAGGTGTCAGTCAGCACCAGGAGTGGAACACTTTCTAATAAGACATGGATCACAGTAAAAACTGGTAAGTACAAATAATTTGAATAATTTGTATTAACAAATAATAAAATAACTTATTATGAGTGCACTTTTATGCTGTAAGTGCTCTAAGACACTTTGTTTTTTCAATAGCGACTTATTTATTCATTAATATGAGTACATTTTGTGAACGTATTTGGTCAGATTGCTTTCTTAATGTTGATGATCATGTAATCAAATGCATTCTAATACGTAATCATTGTGAAATGTGTTGTTTGGAACGGCACTAGTCAGAATTTAAATTTGGTTGGCCTGAAGTCATAAGTTTAGTTTGAAGAACAAAAAATGAATACTGCCTTATTTGTTGTGGCCTTGTGTTATCAGAACAAAAGCAAAAGCTGCTGCACTCTTTTTCTGCCACCTATTTTCAGTTGTGTGAGCCCTTTTCCTCTGTTACATCAAAATATTTGAAAAAAGCTCTTTCAAAAGCCTGAACAAAATTTCATGCTGCATTATTGTTTGCCAACAATAACAGAAGCACCAAAACACTGATGCTATATTAATACACAGCAACCTTTAAAAATATACTTTAAGTGAAATCGAAGAACAAAATGGTTTGACGTCATTTCAGACAAAATCAGGCCAAAACAAAGTTAGTTTGGAGTTCGTTTCAAGAGTTCAAAACAAGCTTCCTGGAAAAGTTCGCTCCAGCTGATAAAATAACTTATTATGAGTGCACTTTTATGCTGTAAGTGCTCTAAGACACTTTGTTTTTTCAATAGCGACTTATTTATTCATTAATATGAGTACATTTTGTGAACGTATTTGGTCAGATTGCTTTCTTAATGTTGATGATCATGTAATCAAATGCATTCTAATACGTAATCATTGTGAAATGTGTTGTTTGGAACGGCACTAGTCAGAATTTAAATTTGGTTGGCCTGAAGTCATAAGTTTAGTTTGAAGAACAAAAAATGAATACTGCCTTATTTGTTGTGGCCTTGTGTTATCAGAACAAAAGCAAAAGCTGCTGCACTCTTTTTCTGCCACCTATTTTCAGTTGTGTGAGCCCTTTTCCTCTGTTACATCAAAATATTTGAAAAAAGCTCTTTCAAAAGCCTGAACAAAATTTCATGCTGCATTATTGTTTGCCAACAATAACAGAAGCACCAAAACACTGATGCTATATTAATACACAGCAACCTTTAAAAATATACTTTAAGTGAAATCGAAGAACAAAATGGTTTGACGTCATTTCAGACAAAATCAGGCCAAAACAAAGTTTGGAGTTCGTTTCAAGAGTTCAAAACAAGCTTCCTGGAAAAGTTCGCTCCAGCTGGTAAACACCTTCAAACTACCACTGGTCCATGGCAATTTTCTTCTTTGCCATGGAAATCTTTTAATTTCTTCCGTTTAGTTTCTTCTGTTTTAATTTCTTCTTATCCACATTGTTATCATCACATGTTTTTGATTAGATGCTTTCTTAATTGCTGTTGTCTCACCACATTTAAAAGACTATTAAACACTGGCCTCAGTGGCCTTTTACAAGATGTAATATAATTATTACATAATTATTACAAGATGTCTCAGGTGTCCCTATAATGTGTGTGTGAAGTTTCAGCACAAAATACTCAACAGATAATTTATTATTCCATGCTGTAAAAGGCTGTTTTGGTGTGAAAGCAAAAACATATGGTAAATATACAAAATACGTTTTTCACAGAGCACTTGGAGCAAAACACTGTCAAAAACACACAAGGTTCACATTAACACAGTAGGTTATAAAGTAAATGCATGTGTAACAGTGTGTTAGATTTGTGTATTATATTTACAGGAGCCTAATGTAGTACCTGTTGCTGTCTATTTAATATGAATAAAAAAGGGAAAATCATTTAGTGCTTTTGAATGAATAACTTTAGTAGTTTTAATAAGAATCAATTTCTAGAATGCTGCTGTTAAAATTAATTATTTAAATGTAATTACATAGTTTTTACTTAATACTTTTAATTGATAGTTTTTACTCTTTGCATTTAACATTGTGTTTTCCCTATTAGAACCAGGAAAGGTGTCAGATCTGGTGATGGAGAACCTGTCTGATCGTGACACACTAAAGATCACTTGGACGCCCCCTTCCGGGGAATGGGAGCACATCCGTGTGGTGCTTTCAAATGGAAGTGAAATCCTTGCTAACCAAACTGTGGACAGAATGGCAAAGGAAATACTCTTGTCATGGTTAAATCTGCAGCCTGGCAGAGTGTACAGCATGGCAGTCAGTGTAGAGAATGGAGGCCTGGCTAATACAGTCTATTACGAGGAGGAAATAGGTAACCATGTGTTGATACTCTAAATTGGTCGTTCTCAACTTCAGTCTTGGGGTGCCATCACATTTTGTATGTCTTCCTTATTTAACGTAGCTGATTCAGATCATTGGCTTCTTAAGAGAGCTAAACTAACTAAGGCTAAGGCTACTAAGGAACTAGGAACTAAGGCTACGTCCACACGAAGCCAGAGCTTTCCCTATCCGATCCGATTTTTTTCCCTCGTCTCAAGAAATATCTGCATCCACACGCAACCACAAAACTGACACAAACCGCTGTAGTATACATGCCAGACCAGTATGTGGCGCTGTAATTCTGCCACAGAGATACACTAAAAACAGAGAAGAAGACTTGGACTATGCGCATAAACCTTGCGCGCGGTATACAAACGAACATGGAACAATACATTTATTAATCTGTGTTAATGTTAGTTAATAAAAAGACAATCGTTCAGTGTTTGTTCATGTTTTTGTTGCTGTTACGTGACGTAGCGGTGTCTGACTGGGGATGAGACGTGGGCTGATGACGTCATTGTTTCAGAAAATATATGGATTTGCTGTCCACACGAAAACGCAAGGGACCTTGCGCGCGGTATACAAACGAACATGGAACAATACATTTATTAATCTGTGTTAATGTTAGTTAATAAAAAGACAATCGTTCAGTGTTTGTTCATGTTTTTGTGTCTGAATAGGGGCGAGACGTGGCCTGATGACGTCATCGTTTCAGAAAGTATACGGATTCGCTGTCCACACGAAAATGCAAGGGTGGCGTTTTCAGATTTATCCACTCTGGGACCCGGTTTAAAAAAATATCGGTTTCACTCTCCCAAAACGCCGGATCCGTGTGGACGAAATGCCTATATGATACAAAATGTATGCATATACAGCTAAACGCGTCTCCGTGTGGACGGGGCCTAAGAGTGTCAGATAAGCAGATGTGCAGAGCAGTGGCTCCCCAGGAAAGTAGTTGTGAATTGCTGCTCTAAATAACTATAAATAATCTAAAATTCACTGAAGACACATTTTACCTGTTTTTGAAATAGTTCTCTATTCATTATAATTCATTTTAAAATGGCTATACTTGTGAACAAACATTTAAAAGTGCCTGTGCATGAATTTCAGGACCACTTTTTTCTAATCAGTAAAATAATGTAACAAATTTGAATTTGACACTGGGTATCACAAGAATATTTGTGGCAAGAGCTCTTTTCAGTCTGCTGTATTCTGTTTGTCCTGATTATTTTCTTTTTCTTTTCCACATTTCAAATATGAAAAATACAACAGACACTGCATTCTTGTAATCTGTTCTCCAGTTTAATCTCTGTCTGACACCCATTTCAAGTGTTGGAGTCTCCACTAATTAGCTGATGAGTTGAATCAGGTGTGTTTAATTAAGGAGTGTTATTGGTACTCCAAGAATGTGTTTGGGAACCACTGCTATATATTATGAATAGTTCACTGAAATGCAATGAGAATCTTTCATTTTTCTTCCCAAATACTCACTTGTGTTTCTTTCCCAGATTGTTTTCACATTTCCCCCCTTTTTCACATGTAGTCCCTAGCAGTTTTTACGGGAATGTTTCTAAAGCATGGAAATAAAAATATTAGTTTACTGTCAAAATGACGAAAAGCACTTGTTGCAGTTAATGACAGAACATTTTTTGATTAACACTACATGCACATATATTCCATAATATAGACTGTTATTACTGTAGTACGGTCTTAAAAATAAAGGGACCAAAGAGAGGTTCCCTTTCATGGGAACTTCGAACTGCGTCCTCTATGGTGTTTTTTCAATGTATGCTTCAGACACGGGTCACGACGAGGCGTTCCCCCCATAGCGACCCCTAGAGGACGCAGTGTCTCGTTCCCTACTCAGGGAACCATGGTTACATAAGTAATCTGGGACGTTTTCACAGCGATGCCATAGAAGGACAATTTTGGTTTCTATAAAAAAACCTTTGAGTTAGCAGTTCTTGAAAGCACTATTTTAATAATTTAAAGAACCTACTGTCCAATGGAAAGATTCCAAGCATGTTCAATTTTCTTTATGGAACCATAGCTGCCAATAATTGTTTTAGATTTTTAAGAGTAGCCTGATTGGCCACAACCCTCCTCCATTTAAAAACAAGACAAAACAAAAACTTTGTCAGGCTGAATTTTCATGCCAAACTTTGTCTTGGTTGAATAGGATTTTAAGCCGTGTTTGGAATGGAACCCAAGCACACTGTATAATGTGTAGACTACACAGTCTGCTATTTAAAACAACAGTAAATGTAGTATGCTATGATTTTTTGTCATGTGACTTGAACATAAAATTATTAGTTATTTAATATTCTAGGTTCATTACTAGTAAAGTCAGTAGAATTTAAGTGTAGCCACAAAACACAAACAGTATGCATGTTAACATGATTTTTCTGTGAAAACAACACTCGCTTACCTTCTCTGGGTAAAGTTATATTCAATTTTTCAATTTTGTCTCCAAGATAACATAAGTTAACCTTAAAATTAAGTGGTTTATAACATAACCTTCACATTTCTATTTTTACTGTAAATCCCCCAAAAATGCCCTGTACCCTCATTTTTTGAAAATAATACTGTTGTATTTTATTCCTAACACAACATTATTTCAAACTGTAGTTAGGGTTTTGTAACATATTTCTTTTGGTATTGGTCTATTTCTTTTCAGGTCTTCCGCCAGTATCTCAATTGCACATCCGTCACTCAGACGAGACCTCCCTAAGCGCTCTGTGGACTCACCCCTTTGGCTCATCATCCCGCGATGGTTACATTGTACAGCTTTTTCAAAGCAACACATCTACAGCTATTCATACACGAACCCTGAGTCGTGACATGAGAGAGTGCACGTTTAATGTCCTCACGCCCGGTCGCCTGTACGACATTACTGTAACCACTACCACAAAGAACCTGCGTGGTTCTGCTACAGTAAAGGGAAGAACATGTAAGAAAAGTCTAGGTTATGTCTAATTTCAAAACTGATGAATATTCTAGTTTGTTTGTTAGCTTAGGCCCATTAAATAATATTAACAGATACAACTTTTGATTTTAATAATTTATTAATAATTGCTGAGATTAACTAATAATAATACATGCAGTATTTTTATTGTTAGTTCATATAAACTAATGTAGTTAAATAATGTTAACAAATGGAACCTTACTGTAAAACGTTACAAGAAAAAAAAAGTACTTCTGGCCAGCACTACCTAATTTTCATTCACACTAAATTCTAAGATGTGGGTACTGAATGATTTTAGGTTGTATAAAACGAACCATATGGTAACAGAAAATTTTATTTATTTTTTTTTTTTAAATTGAAATGTCGAAATGTTATAAATGTATTTTCAGTAACTCTTTACAATAGGGTGATATATGTAAACATTAGTTAATCCATGTGAACTATTAGTGAACTAACTAATTGAAAAGCAACAATGAACAACACTTTTCAGAATTATGTGATGTTGGTTCATGTTAATTTCTACATTCTATTTTAATTTATTTATTTATTTAGTCATTTATCAGACGCTTTTATCCAAAGCGACTTACAAATGAGGACAATAGAAGCAATCAATTGTAGTATTAAAATAACTAAAAACAGATCCAAAACTAAAAGCTAAAACTTTATAAATACTACCTATACACATTTTAAAATAAAGAGATTAAATAAAAATGACAAATGCATACAATAAAATTTCAAAACTTAACATTTAAATGAAAAACAAAAAATAAAGCTAAAAACAATTCAAAATATTAAAGAACAAAAGGTATAAGAGTATAATAATGATTCTAACATAACGCTAAGCCAAACACCAAAAAAACAACCACACACAAATACATATATACACTTACGAGCTGCTTTTAACTTCTGCTGATAAAGACTGCTTCTCTCAAAGAGTATTTCTTTAGACTGTTTTCTGCTGGCGCTTGAACATACTTTCCTTATTTTCTCCAAAACAAATGGCCAAGCAAGCGCAGACACTGACAAGATACGCGATACAGAACGAGACCAAACGCTTTTTTTTTACACTTTTACATTCATACATTCAAGTTATTACATTATGAACAAACATCAATTAACAGCAACATTTGTAATCTGAACTTCAAATAAAAAATAATAATTTAAATGCATTAACTAATATTAACAAATAGAAGTGTGTTTAATTATTATAGGAAATTACATATTTAAAGAATCTGATTGTAATCAAATGATGTGTTCTCAGTGCCTTTAAAGGTGAATCACCTGAAACTAAGTAACAAGGGAAAATCAGCTAGTCTGAATGCAAGCTGGGAGAAACCATCTGGAGATCTGGATTTCTACAACTTAGCTCTGTTATGGATCGGACAGCCAGTGCACAACGTTTCTGTTTCAGCAAACACAACCTCCATCCTGCTTCCCTTCCTCAGACCCGGTGCTTTACACAGATTACTAGTTACCACTGTCAGCGGATCACAGACTTCCAAACTAGCTGAGGCCGAATGTCGTACAGGTAACATTAACCCAGATGAAATAAGTGTTTAACAAAATCATGGTAAGCACTTTCCATTGTTATCATGCTCTCTTACTCTCTTGCTATGCAGGACTTCATGTCTTCCTAGCTGTTGACATGTTCTTTTAAGCCTATGTATTATATAGAGATTCCAATACATTCATAAAAATATAATATATAATTTGTTGCATGTTATCATAAATAATTATTTCCATGTTATATTATAATCCTAAACTTTGAAGACTTAAATGTATTAACC
>NW_015536460.1:118585-124534 GCF_001515605.1 Sinocyclocheilus anshuiensis | reverse complement strand
TGTATATATATATATATATATATATATATATATATATATATATAATTTCAGATTATGTAAAATATTCTATTAATGAAATAATAATATAGATCTTATATTTCCCCGTAACTATTTTCCCACAGATTAAATTCACAACAGAAATGCAAAACAATTTGCAGGTCAATACAAAGGGGATTTATGGAATTTCAGGAAGCTCTGCATAAAAGGAGCTATTAAAGGGGTGGTTGATTGCGATTTCACTTTTTTAACGTTAGTGTGTAGGTGTTGCGGTTTGAGCGTAAACAATATCTGTAAAGTTACGATGCTGAAAGTTCAATGCAAATGGAGATATCGTCTTTTAAAATTATGGCAGTTTAACACCTACAAAAACGGCTCGTAGGGACTACAACGAGCTACTACTTATTCCCTGATAAACCCCACCCCAGGAACATGCAACAAAGGGGGCGGGGCCATGCTGCACTTCTTTAGAGAAGAGGAAGAGTTGTTGCCATGCCGTCAAAACTAGGGGGCGGGTCATATTAAACACATCCTGTCGGGCTCAAATGCTCTTTCTATTTTCAGCCAGCATTTAATGAACTCATGTGAAGTTGCCCAAACAATGGAGGATAGTTACACACTGTACAGCAGCTAGACACCATATATAGACACATTCAGCCAAAGCCTTCTAATTGATTAAACATGTAATGCATCATTTTTAGTGTTACAATATTTTCTCATATTTCAATTTAATACACAGAGTCAGCTATAAGTAGCCAACTGTAAGTTGATTTCTTTAAAAGTGTAACACTCTATGTGTGACTATGGGATGCAGAAACAAAACAATCTTTCTGTTTGAAAAAAGAAAAGAAATTCTGAGAAGTTTAAACTTTGCAAACAGTATCGAGACATTTATTTGACTAACTTGATGATTATTATTATTCTTGACATACTGTAACCTTCTCTCTTTGGTTTTTAGTGCCCGCTGCTGTTTCTGACATTAATGTAACTAACAGCGGTCCAGATTTTCTGAATGTGTCGTGGAAGGCAGCAGAAGGAGATGTGGACAGTTACATGGTGATGCTAAAGGACCAGGAGAAGATCGTACACACTCTCGCTGTGTCTAAAGCAACCACCGAGTGTGTGTTCAGGAGTTTAGTTTCTGGCCGACTGTACACCATCTCCATTACCACACACAGCGGCAGTTACAGAAACCAAACACTTGTACAGGAGAGAACACGTAAGCAATAATAGCACCATCATTCATATAGTTCTTAAATTTCAGAAATTTCACAGCAAAATCAAAAGAAAAACTGACATTTCTGACATTTTTTCCCATCACTATGTTTTCCATTAAATCTTCATTACAGTAATGAAATGAATCAATAAAATGATTTTGTTCTTGTTGTACATTACAAATATACTTTTATAATCCAACTAATATGCATTTTCTTCCACATTTCAATATTACCTTTGAAATAGGCTACTATTAACTAAAGGGGCATTAATTGACTTATCAAGTATTTTATTTTAGTTTAATGTTTTTGGGAGGCTTCCATTAAGCTTATTTATCATTCTTTGATTAAAGTGTAATGTGTTGTTTTTAATGTTTCATTATATTCACGACAATTTTGAGAATAATAAAAGTGCAATATTTTCTCTTTCAGAGCCGTCCACAGTCCAAAACCCCACCGCCATCCACTCAGCCAGAGATGACTTTCTAAAGGTTTACTGGAATCATGCATCTGGGGATTATGACTATTACGAAGTGGCGATCGAGTATAACAGGACACGTCTTCAAAGTCAGAAGCTCAATAAGACACAAAGTGAATGTGAGTTCAGTGATCTGGTTCCAGGACGTCTCTACACTGTGACCATCAGCACCTGGAGTGGCCAGTACAACTCTACTGTCTCTATACATGGCCGAACATGTGAGTGACATCATGCTTTAGCATCTGTTTTTCCCATTATCAAGGGGCATGCACTGATATTGTCACAATCTCTCATTAAAAATAAATATTAAAGGGGTGGTTGATTGCGATTTCACTTTTTTAACGTTAGTGTGTAGGTGTTGCGGTTTGAGCGTAAACAATATCTGTAAAGTTACGATGCTGAAAGTTCAATGCAAATGGAGATATCGTCTTTTAAAATTATGGCAGTTTAACACCTACAAAAACGGCTCGTAGGGACTACAACGAGCTACTACTTATTCCCTGATAAACCCCACCCCAGGAACATGCAACAAAGGGGGCGGGGCCATGCTGCACTTCTTTAGAGAAGAGGAAGAGTTGTTGCCATGCCGTCAAAACTAGGGGTGCACGAAAAAATTTATCGCATCCAAAATAAAAGTTTTGGTTTACATAGTATATGTGTGTGTACTGTGTATATTTATTGTGTATATACAAATACATACACATGCATGCATATATTTGAGAAAAATATAACATAAATTATATGAATATAAATATATACAAGTAAATATTTTCAAAACAGACTGTATGTGTGTGTCTTTATATATACAAAATAAATATACACAGTACACACACATATTATGTTATGTAAACAAAAACTTTTATTTTGGATGTGATTAATCGCGATTAATCGATTGACAGCACTATTCAAAATCAATGTTCTAAAGCAGCGGTTCTTAATACTGTTCCTCGGATCCCCCTGCTCTGCACACACTCTGCTCTGCATCTCTCTCTCTCTTTCTTTCTCTCTCTCTCTCTCATTCAGTTCATCAGCTCAGCTCCAACAATGAACTGTCTTCCAATTATACATTTTATGTGTATAGACAGACAGATATTTTTCCCATAGATATTTTTCACAAAAACGAGAAGTGTTAAAAATGGACGCGCATGCGGTTGCCGTGCTGTATTAAAGCTTTAATCAGGATAAAACCGCATATTAAAAGCTAACATAAGAAGTAGCATCTACAAATAACAGCGTATGATTTCACTTTTTTAACGTTAGTTAGTGTGTAATGTTGCTGTTTGAGCATAAACAATATCTGTAAAGTTATGACGCTGAAAGTTAAATGCAAACAGAGATATCGTCTTTTAAATTTATGGCAGTTTAATGCCTACAAAAACGGCTCGTATAGGGACTACAACGAGTTACTTCCTGGGTTTGTGAAGTCACAAACCCTAATAAATCCCGGCCCCGGGAACATGCAACAAAGGGGGCGAGGCCATGCTGAACTGCTTTAGAGAAGAGGAAGAGTTGTTACCATGCTGTCAAAACTAGGGTTGCACGAAATAAATCTATTCATATATGAATAGATAAAACCGTATATTAAGAGCTAACAAAAGCAATTGCATTACAAATAACAGCGTATCTAAAAGTATGAGACAACAACAAACAAAAAACATACCATTAAGAGCCGTGTGCTTGCACAGGTTCTGCGCGATCCTCTTCACTAATATCCTCTGCATCTCACACAATATTGTTTATAAACAATATTGACGACGCCATTGTTTACAATACAACGCCGGAGCACATGCACTGAGGTGAGGGGCATGACGTTTAGTCGCTTTAGACACACAGCGTCACACACAGCGGGCTAGAGTGAGCAGAGGCCAGTGAGCTAGAGTGAGGAACGGCCGGCTGGCTTGCGGCAACAAGAGAAAGGAACATTTGAAATCGCATCATATGACCCCTTTAAAGACTGAGAATCCCCATCTGGGTGAACTAAAGCAGACCAACAACTGGTCCAACTTACAACACTAAGAAGAGTGGTGGACGTAAGAATCAATTGCCCTAAAGGGGCAAAGCAAATTAAGCTCCTCTTGAACCTGTCTGAAAGGGAGGAGATAAAACAATAGAACGTGCTACATTGGTAGGCACCTTAGACACATTACCTTGTCTAGGGTGAAAAAGAGCTTTCAACATCCCAGGAGCAAACTCTAGGCAGGAAAAGGCAACAGACAGGGCCTGCAGATCTCCTACCCTTTTTTAGAGAAGTGATTGCAAGGAAGAATGCCATCTTGAAAGTCAGAAATGTATCTGAAGCTGACTCAATAGGCTTGAAGGGCTTGAACAAACCCACCAAAACAATGGCCAAATCCAATTAATCTTGAATGAATTGCAGGCCTTAGCCACATCTTTCTAGTAGGAAATAAGACAGTAGAAGGTGTCTCCCCAATGAATCACCACCTAAAGATGCCTGTCATGTAAACCTTTAAAGTGGAGGGGGATATCCCAGCAGAAAAGCGATCTTGAAGGAACTCAAACACTGAACCAATCAGGCAGTTAACTGGGTCCAACTGGTGTTCTCTGAATGAATGAATGAAAAGTCATTGTAATTTTTTTTAATTATTATTATTTTAAGTTCTCCGCTGGGTATTTTTTCTCTTTTTTTTCTCTTTATTTGCTTTGATGCTAATATGATTACGTGAGTACATTGCATAAATCCTCTTTATGTATATTTCTCTGTAAATGTTCTTGTTTTACATTTAAATAAAATTAAAGAAAGAAAATCTCATATATGAGTAAATATCAAAGACATTTTGACTTTCCATTTCATGATTTATTTTTTTCACTTTCTAATATGAGTAAAAATCTAATCAGTGGACTACAATAAAAATCATATTTCACCCTTGTGTATTTCAGTCCCGGGTGCTGTGGGTAATTTGTCCCTAACAGAGTATGGAACCAGTTTTCTGAGGGTGAACTGGACGTCTGCTCCAGGAGATGTCGATAACTATGAGGTTCAGAATCTCTTCAATGACACACAGGTGTCACCAGCTGTGAATCTGAGCAGTACAGTTAGGGAACACCTGTTCTCCGAGCTCACACCTGGTCGGCTTTACAAGATTGTGCTGTCTACACACAGTGGATCATACCAGCGTGCAGAGATCCTTGAGGGCCGCACAGGTAAGGTTTTACAATGGAAAGATTTTTATTGTTCATGTATAACAATAATCCTGTTGCTAGGGAAAAGTACTCGAAACTAACCTTGTGAATTTGTAAATTTGTCAATAATTATTTTGCTCCAAAATCAAAATAAAAGAATAAGAAATTACATTTCCCATAAAAAAAACGAACAGTATTAGTTTTGCATTGGCATTTGACATCATTTTCATGGATTCTAGCACATCAAATATTCAAATTCAAACATTCAAATATTTCTTTTGTCGTCATTTGCTATATTCAAAAAAGTAAACCAAACGATTGAAGGGTGATTCTAAAAAATCGGTATTTTCTGCAAGCTTTTTTCAAGATAAATATAGATGTCTTTCCAAAAAAGGACTCCAAAAGAACTCCAAAAGGACACCAAAGAACCACATAATATAAGGAGCCCATATAAGCACATATGAAAGAAAAAAAAAATCTGAATTATATAGTATGTGTACAGTGCAACAGCAAATAGCTTTTTTACATTTTAGAGAAGTCAAGTTGCGATACTGAACAGGACCACATGGTGATGCCAAAAAAAAACCTAAATCAACCGACGGCTGACTGCATATATCTACTACAGTACACGGATCCATTCAGAATAACTAAACAACAACATACACATGATAAATCAAAACATTATCGTGAATGTGTGTGGAAACAACGTGAATGTACGGAAATGTCTGTGCTTGTGTATAAATTGTCACGGTTCGAAAGAGGCGAAGACTCAAGTGCAGGCAGATGGGGTGTCTTTATTTATAACTCCTAAAAATAAACAATAAACACAACTGAAACCACCCCGAAGGGGAAAAAGCCAGAGTAACATAAAAGCTCACCACGAGACATAAACTGAGCACAGGGCAGCCACAATCCAAAGGCATGATCCGACACCTATGTGAGACAAACGAGCCCAGAACAGAAAACACAGGGAGCTTACAAGGGAGAGGCAATCAGGTAAACAGCTGGGACAAATTAATCAATAATAAGGTAATGAGAGAACAGGTGAGTGGAGTGAAGGTAACGGAGTCCGGGAGGATGGCAAATGGCGACCTCTGGTGGTGAGAGGGAGAAACACCA
>NW_015536460.1:117186-118559 GCF_001515605.1 Sinocyclocheilus anshuiensis | reverse complement strand
AAGGACACTTAGAAACTCCAAAAGGACACCAAAGAACCAAATGATATAAGGAGCCCATATAAGCACATATGAAAGAAAAAAACAATCAGAATTGTATAGTATGTGTACAGTGCAACAGCAAAGAACTTTTTTACATTTTAGAGAAGCCAAGTTGCGTTACCGAACAGGACCACATGGAGATGCCAAAAAAAAAAACCTAAATCAACCGACGGCTGACTGCATATATCTACTACAGTACACGGATCCATTCAGAATAACTAAACAACAACATACACATGATAAATCAAAACATTATCGTGAATGTGTGTGGAAACAACGTGAATGTACGGAAATGTCTGTGCTTGTGTATAAATTGTCACGGTTCGAAAGAGGCGAAGACTCAAGTGCAGGCAGATGGGGTGTCTTTATTTATAACTCCTAAAAATAAACAATAAACACAACTGAAACCACCCCGAAGGGGAAAAAGCCAGAGTAACATAAAAGCTCACCACGAGACATAAACTGAGCACAGGGCAGCCACAAATCAAAGGCATCCGTGAACGGCCCCCGCCCCCTCGGGGGCACTGTGAGCGGCTACCGCCGCCTCAGGGGCACTGTGAGCGGACACCGCCGCTTCTGGAGCCTTGTGAGCGGCCGCCGCCGCCTCGGGGGAACTGTGAGCGGACACCGCCGCCTCTGGAGCCTTGTGAGCAGACACCGCTGCCTCGGGGGAACTGTGAGCGGACCCCGCCGCCTCGGGGGAACTGTGAGCGGACACTGTTGCCTTGGGGGCACCGTGAGTGGGCGCTGCCGCTTCTGGAGCCTTGTGAGCGGACACCGCCGCCTCGGGGGAACTGTGAGCGGACACCGCCGCCTCAGGGGCACTGTGAGCGGACACCGCCACTTCTGGAGCCTTGTGAGCGGCCGCCGCCGCCTCGGGGGAACTGTGAGCGGGCACCGCCACCTCGGGGGAACTGTGAGCGGGCACCGCCGACTCGGGAGGATCGTGAGCGGGCACTGCCGCCTCGGGAGGATCGTGAGTGGGCACCGCCGCCTCGGGAGGATCGTGAGCGGGCACCGCCGCCTCGGGAGGATCGTGAGCGGGCACCGCCACTTCGAGAACATCGTGAGCAGGCACCGCCGCCTCGGGAGGATCGTGAGTGGACACCGCCACCTCAGGGGCACTCTGAGCGGACACCGCCGCTTCTGGAGCCTTGTGAGCGGCCGCCGCCACCTCGGGGGAACTGTGAGCGGACACCGCCTCCTCCGGAGAACTGTGAGCAGGTACCGCCGCCTTGGGAGGATCGTGAGCGGGCACCGCCGCCTTGGGAGGATTGTGAGCGGGCACCGTCGCCTCGGGAGGATCGTGAGCAGGCACCGCCGCCTCAGGAGGA
>NW_015536460.1:112999-116762 GCF_001515605.1 Sinocyclocheilus anshuiensis | reverse complement strand
TGCTGGAGCTCTGTGAGCGGACACCGCCGTTTCGGGGGAACTGCGAGCGGACACAACCGCCTCGGGGGAACAGCGAGCGGACACCGCCGCCTCGGGGGAACTGCGAGCGGACACCGCCGCTTCCGGAGCTTTGTGAGCGGACACCGCCGCCTCGGGGAAACTGAGAGCGGGCCCCGCCGCCTCGGGAGGATCGTGAGCGGGCCCCGCCGCCTCGGGAGGATCGTGAGCGGGCACCGCTGCTTCGAGAACATCGTGAGCGGGCCCCACCGCCTCGCAAGGCTTGTGAGCGGGCACCATCGCAGAAACAGGTGGATGAGGGTGTGCTCCTCAAGCCCTAGCCCCTGGCCTGCATCGAAGAGGTCCTCGGCATACAGCCCAAATGGGCGATTGTCCTGTGGGCAAGGATGTGGCCCATTGGCAAAGGTATGGATCCTCGGTCGTCCGGGAGCTGGGTATAAAAATATCCCCATCTCCGCTGAGTCTTCAAATGGCTCGTTTGTACTGTCACGGTTCGAAAGAGGCGAAGACTCAAGTGCAGGCAGATGGGGTGTCTTTATTTATAACTCCCAAAAATAAACAATAAACACAACTGAAACCACCCCGAAGGGGAAAAAGCCAGAGTAACATAAAAGCTCACCACGAGACATAAACTGAGCACAGGGCAGCCACAATCCAAAGGCATAATCCGACACCTATGTGAGACAAACGAGCCCAGAACAGAAAACACAGGGAGCTTATAAGGGATAGGCAATCAGCTGGGACAAATTAATCAATAATAAGGTAATGAGAGAACAGGTGAGTGGAGTGAAGGTAACGGAGTCCGGGAGGATGGCAAATGGCGACCTCTGGTGGTGAGAGGGAGAAACACCAGACGCCAGACCTTGACATAAATACAATGTGCGATCTGTGCGTCAAAAGCACTCATACGCGCATTATAATAATGGACTCACGCATGCTTACTGTACAACTCCTGTACGCCACCACAATCATCTTTACCTTGATTGCAGTCTTCATCCATCAAAACTTTACTAGCGAGACTAGTTTGCGTCTCATCTGGCCATACAGCAGTGGGATGTGTTGACATTCCGTTCAGTCTGTACTTCACACAGCGCGACGTGTGAGCGCTCGCGCTCTCCAGAGACAATCAGATAATATGACAGAGCTCGTGTTTAAAAGCGAAACACTGGAATGAATAATTCACTGAAAACGCAACGCGAGTCTCTGTTCTCTCTGCAATCTCTGATGTAATCAGCCTGGTTTCCTTTATATTAGCGCTGTTTTGGACGGATTGTTTGAATGCATTCGCTTACTGGATCATTGGACTGAAAACGTTCCCGAAGTTTAGCGGCTTAAAATTATCTGATCGCAAACAGAGAAGCAAAATTAGGTTAAAGGGTTAGAATAGAAATTGTGCTTCAGTAATTTTGCGTTAATTGCATTAAATTATTTTAACGCGTTAAGGATTGTAAAATTAATCGCATGCCTTAACATGTTAATGTTGACAGCCCTAATATATACACATTACATTATAGTAATATTGTTGTATTGCCATAAATGTATGTTGATTTAAATCATCGCAAATGCAGTAATTTGTTTCTGTAATACAGTAAAAAAAAAAGATATTTTAGTAATGATGGTATTATTGTCACGGTGCGGTGTAGGAGAAATGCACGAATACGAAGAAGATAACGGTAAACAGTCTTTAATACATCCACATAAGGGTAATCCACATCAGGTCGGCAGGATACACACAAACACATAGGTAACATTAAGACCAGACGACATGCACTGAGCAGACTGGGCTTAAATACTAATGTAAACGAGGATAATTAATAGAAAACAGGTGAACAGAATGACACAATCAGAAACGAGGGGAAACTAGGCCACACTGAGCACATGGGGAATGAAAACACAACAAAACAGTTCATGGGTGTGACAGTTTGCCCCCCTCCCGGAAGGCGCGACCTCATGCCGCAGGAACAAAAGGAGGGACGGAGGGAGACGAAGGACAAAGGAGTGGATGTGGGATGGAAAAAGGCGATTGGAGGAGTTTCAGGTGGAAGACCTGCCCGGGAGGAGGATGATGAACAGAGTCCAGGACGGAGACAAGAGGAGCCAAGGCGGATTAGACAGAGGGAGGAGCCAGGACGGACACAGGAGGGACTTGGAGCAGGAGGAGCGAGGCGGGACCCAGGCCGCAGCCATGATGGCGGCCCATGGTGGAGCCAACGGAGGGAGGGAGGAACCATGGTGGAGGAAGGGCTGATGGCTCCAGGGGGCCGACCGACGGTGGTGGAGCAGGTTGAGGTGGAGCCGGAGGCGGAGACGGAGAGCCGACGAGCCAGGGTGACGAGGAGGATCCGGAGGGCCAAGGTGGAGCAGATGGCTCAGGCGACCGAGGCGGAGGCGGGGATCCGGAAAGCTGCGGTGGTGCCGGAGCGACAGAGAACCAAGGTGGAGCCGGAGGGAACAACGAGCCTGGCAGAGCCGTAGGGACGAGGTGTAGCCGGAGGAGTGGCACTTGCGATGTGCACTGGAGGCGGTGGATGGTCGACGACAGACCAAGGCGTAGCCGGAGGAACGAGGGAGCACGGCAGAGCTGGTGGACTGACGGGCCACGGTGGAGAGGAGGGAGCTAGGAGCCATGGTGGAGCCGCTGGGTCGATGGGCCGAGGCGGAGTCTGGGACTCAGAGGCTGGAGGCGGTGACAAGGGATCCTCCAGGCACGACACCGATGGAGACTGGAAGACCCACGGCAATCCCACTGCACAGATGCTGGGCTGAGGGTGAGCAGAGGGGCTGCCAGAAGACAGCGGTGGTGATGGTGAAAACTGGTACAGAGGTGTTGGGAGAGGGAGGCTGGGCGGGAGTTCAGGATGGTCAGGGGGCTTAGGAACAGTGTGTGCTGCCCACACCAGAGTATGTGAGCGGAGTGGAACGGCAACAATTTCCCCTCCACGCTCCAAGCATTCAACCACTGCTCTGTTGTCTCCTCTGAGGCTGGGACTCTAAATAGTGTTCTGTGCTCGTCTGTGCAGTCAAAGACAGAACAGTTAGCATGTTTTGCTCAAACTTTCGCATGGCATTAGAGCTGTTACCAGAGTATGTGAGCGGAGTGGAGCGGCAACAATTTCCCCTCCACGCTCCAAGCATTCAATAATCACTCCGCTCCGCTCCGAGTTCACCATTTCCCGCTCACGCTCCACTCCTCACTCCATTGATCAGAAACACCGCTCCGCGGCTAAATTATTTCACTATGCTTGAAAAATCATAGTTCTGATCAGAAATTACTGTATATTAAACGAAAAATGCATAATACTAGAAGAATAGTTTTAACATGGTTTATTGGAACACTACAATTAGCCCAAGTCCATATTAAATGACTGCTTAACTCGCTTAGCTTACTTGTCTGTGCAACGTCTCTACTATGGCGAAGCTGATGGTAGTTACTTCAGAAACAGAAAGAATATGCTGAAACTTTTCCGTTTTTAAGCTGATAAATCACAGGACAGCGTTGACCAAATTTTCTTCATTCCTGAATGTATGTGCGCGATCTGTACGTTATGTGCGAGCTTGTGTGTTCTGTCTGTGTGCAGCAATGTAGCAGCACATTAGTCTCGAGCAGAGATTAACAAACTGTACAACTTACAACATGCTTTAACCTCCCGCACTCGTCCATCGCCATTTTAACCTTCATATGTGATCCACATATCTGTCAAGCTAACTAATTATGTTTAATGCGTGAGTTGGCATAATTTGTGCT
>NW_015536460.1:107508-109075 GCF_001515605.1 Sinocyclocheilus anshuiensis | reverse complement strand
AAACTGTACAACTTACAACATGCTTTAACCTCCCGCACTCGTCCATCGCCATTTTAACCTTCATATGTGATCCACATATCTGTCAAGCTAACTAATTATGTTTAATGCGTGAGTTGGCATAATTTGTGCTTGTGACAGAGCAGTAGCGGAGCGTGTGAAAACCTCAACGCTCCGACTTTCAAAAAATCCGCTCCTAGCTCCAGGCAAAATCACGCCGCTCCACTCTGCTCACATACTCTGGCCCACGCACACCACAAGGCCACTCCCAGCACCGGGAGCGCCAACGATAGGGGAATGACCTCTGTGGTCATTTCAGGACAGGCAGACAGTTCAGGGCAGGCAGATAGTTCAAGGCAGGCAGACAGTTCAGACTAAGACGGAAGAAGAGGGGGGCATGTCTGCATATGTATCCAAATAATAGTCCACTGAGCTCAACTCACCCTCATCCATGGTGCACTGGGCGGCGCTTCCCTCCACGCTCTCTCTGTCTATAGCGCTCCTCTCTGTGGCGAACACTGTAGCCAGCTCTCGCACCTGGTCTGATATCACGGGCTCTGGCTCCGGGGCGATCCTCAGCTCTGTCGCTCCATTAGGCGATGGCTCGTTGGTCGTGGCGGGCTCTGGCTCTTCATCAGTGGTGTGCTCAGGCTCTTGCTCTGCGCAGCGGGGTGATGGTGGGCTGAGCTCTGGGTCTCCTCGCCAGCACCCACTCCACAAACAACCGTGCTCTGCACTCGTCGTTCAGGCTGGTATTGTAGAAAGTGCAGAGGCAGTATTTCAGGTAGTATGTAAGGTTGGCGATTTCCACAAATAGTCTCGTATGGTCCTCAAGGAAAAGGCTCCTCTGCTTCAGCATGAGGAGGAGGAAGGCAGGGTCATTCATGATTAAACAAAAAGAAAAACAGACAAACGCAAGAATAAATAAACAATCAAACAGGGTTTAAATGCCGCTTTACTGTTTACGGTCCGGTCTTCTATCACGTTGCAGTGTAGGAGAAATGCACTACAAAAACGCGCACACACGGATACACACACACACACACACACACACACAGGTACCGTTAAGACCGGACGATATGCAGTGAGCAGACTGGGCTTAAATACTAATGTAAACGAGGATAATTAATAGAACACAGGTGAACAGAATGACACAATCAGACACGAGGGGAAAGTAGGTCACATTGAGCACATGGGGAATGAAAACATAACAAAACAGTTCATGGGTGTGACAATTATACAGTATTATAATAATGGTCTTATGCATTACAGTAAAGAGAATATGGGGGAAATGAAGTCAGAAGTCACTTTTATTGTCACATCACCACAGCACATGTGCCTTGTGAGATCATGCGATGATCACAGTGACATCACACGATCCTCATACTGTGATCCTCACGGTGTGAGTAATAGGTGAAATCATTGTGAGTTCACACGATCCTCACACTGCAATTCTCACAGTGTGAGTAATAGGTGAGCTCATTATGAACTAACCTATCCTCATACTGTGATCCTCACAGTGTGAGTAATAGGTGAGCTCATTATGAACTCAAACTATCCTCATACTGTG
>NW_015536460.1:89703-107497 GCF_001515605.1 Sinocyclocheilus anshuiensis | reverse complement strand
ATTGTGACCACAGTATGAGCACACAGTGAGTGCGCTGTGTGGTTACACTTTTAGCTCACTGTGACACACACATTGTCACCACACCATGAGAATCGTGTGAGCTCATGGTGACATCATTGTGAGATCAAATTGTTGACTGGGATGTATAGTCCAGTATTGAAGTGTTGGAGTTAAAGTGCAGTGTGTGGCATACCGTTTTGTGGGAGTATGCTGTAGGGTGCTGTAGGGTGTATTAGTTCTGTTGCCCATTCTGACCACCTGACTTCTGCCCGTCAGGAAGTCCAGGATCCAGCTGCACAGAGATCTGTTTAGTCCCAGATTCTGGAGCTTCTCAACGAGTGTGGCAGGCACTATGGTGTTAAATGCTGAGCTGTAGTCCACAAACAGCATTCTCACATAGGTGTTCTTATTTTCCAGGTGGAAGAGAGCAGTGTGTAGGGTGAAAGCAATAGCATCATCTGTAGAACCGTTGCTACGATATGCAAATTGTAGCGGATCCAGTGAGGCAGGCAGCACAGAGCAGATGTAGTCTCTGACGAGTCTCTCAAAACACTTGCTGAAGATGGGTGTAAGAGCAACGGGCCTCCAGTCATTCAAGCATGTGATTTTATTTTTCTTTGGTATGGGCACAATGGTGGATTTTTTGAAGCACGAGGGAACCACAGACAGAGAGAGGGAGAAGTTGAAAATGTCTGTGAAAACACCGGCTAGTTGGAATGCGCATGCTCGGAGCACACGGCCTGGGATGCCATCAGGACCCGCAGCCTTGCGGATATTCACCCGTCGGAATGATCGGGTTACATCCGCGACAGAGACGGAGAGTGCACTCACCTCTTCTGCAGCAGCCAATGTTCTGAGGATGCTGGGGCTCATGCCACACTTCCTCAGCCTTCTCAGGAAGAACAGGCGTTGATGTGCCTTCTTCAGCACTGCATTAGTGTGTGTAGACCATGTGAGATCCTCACTGATGTGAACGCCGAGGAACTTAAAGCTGTTTACCCGCTCCACAGGTGTCTTGTCGATGGTGATGGGTGTGTGTTCTCTGCTCTGTCTCCTGAAATCCACTACCAGCTCCTTGGTCTTGTCGATGTTGAGTGAGAGATGATTCTGCTGACACCATTTAGTCAGGGTGCTCACCTCCTCTCTGTAGGCCGTCTCATCGTTGTCGGTGATCAGGCCTATCACCGTTGTGTCGTCAGCGAATTTGACGATTACGTTGGAGCTGTGTGTGGCTGCACAGTCATGTGTGTACAGGGAGTACAGGAGTGGGCTGAGGACGCAGCCCTGAGGAGCACCAGTGTTGAGGGTCAGCGGGGATGAAGTATTGTTGCCCATTCTGACCACCTGACTTCTGCCCGTCAGGAAGTCCAGGATCCAGCTGCACAGAGATCTGTTTAGTCCCAGATTCTGGAGCTTCTCAACGAGTGTGGCAGGCACTATGGTGTTAAATGCTGAGCTGTAGTCCACAAACAGCATTCTCACATAGGTGTTCTTATTTTCCAGGTGGGAGAGAGCAGTGTGTAGGGTGAAAGCAATAGCATCGTCTGTAGAACGGTTGCTACGATATGCAAATTGTAGCGGATCCAGTGAGGCAGGCAGCAATGAGCAGATGTAGTCTCTGACGAGTCTCTCAAAACACTTGCTGAAGATGGGTGTAAGAGCAACGGGCCTCCAGTCATTCAAGCATGTGATTTTATTTTTCTTTGGTATGGGCACAATGGTGGATTTTTTGAAGCACGAGGGAACCACAGACAGAGAGAGGGAGAAGTTGAAAATGTCTGTGAAAACACCGGCTAGTTGGAATGCGCATGCTCGGAGCACACGGCCTGGGATGCCATCAGGACCCGCAGCCTTGCAAATATTCACCCGTCGGAAGGATCGGGTTACATCTGCGACAGAGACGGAGAGTGCACTAACATCTTCTGCAGCAGCCGCGGGAGCGCTCTCTGTGTGGGCGGTGTTGTGAGCCTCGAAACGAGCATAAAAGTTATTAAGCTCATCCGGTAGAGAGGCGGCAATGTTCACAGTAGCTGGTTTGTTCCCTTTAAAGTCTGTTATGTTATTGATGCCCTGCCACATGCTTCTTGCATTGTTGGTGTTGAATTGTTCTTCAACTTTGTTTTTATATTGTCTTTTTGCGGCTTTGATGGATTTCCTGACATCGTAACTGGCTTGTTTGCGATCGTCAGCGTGTCCGGATTTAAAAGCAGATGTCCGCGCTGACAAGGCTGCTCGAACATCGATATTAATCCACGGTTTTTGGTTGGGGTAGATGCGGATTGTTTTTGTCGGCACTACATCTTCTACGCACTTCCTGATGCAACATGTTACAGTATCTGAGTATGCCTCTATGTCGTCATCAGACGCTGCCCGGAACATGTCCCAGTCCACGTGATCAAAACAGTCCTGTAGTATAGCGTCTGATTGGTCCGACCATCATTGAATTGTCCTGAGGGCGGGTGCTTCCCGTTTCAGTTTCTGCCTATAAGCAGGCAGGAGCAGAGTGGAAGAGTGATCCGATTTGCCGAAAGGTGTGCGGGGGAGGGATTTGTAGGCGTCCCGGAAAGGAGAGTAGCAGTGGTCCAGTGCACGATCACCACGTGTGTTGATGGTGATGTGTTGAAAATATTTTGGAGTTATTGTTCTGAAGTTGGCTTTGTTAAAGTCCCCCGTAACAATAAACGCCGCATCTGGGTAAGCGGTTTCCTGCTCACTTATATTCCCATACAGTTCCTTGAGTGCCTGGTCTGTGTTGGCTTGAGGGGGAATGTAAACAGCTGTGATTATGATCGCTGTAAATTCCCTCGGTAGCCAGAATGGTCGACACAGAAGCATATGAAATTCCAGATCAGGGGAGCAGAAGGATTTAATAGAGTGTAGGTTCCTCTCATCACACCACGAGCGGTTGATAAAGAAACAAACGCCCCCACCTCTGCTTTTCCCTGTGAGCTCTTTTGTTCTGTCCGAGCGGTGCACGGAGAACCCCGTAAGCTCGATGGCTGAGTCTGGAACCTCTGCAGACATCCAGGTTTCTGTGAGGCAAATAATGCAGCAGTCCCTTGTTTCTCGTTGGTATGAGATGCGTGCCCGCAGTTCACAGAGTTTGTTGTCCAGTGACTGAACGTTAGCCAGCAAAATGGTTGGGAGAGGAGGTCGGAGGGGACGACGTCTGAGTCTGACAAGGACGCCGGCTCTCTTCCCCCTTTTCCGGCGGCGTTTCCTCGGTCGCGACCGTGCGGCCCAGACAAAGGGCTCTGATGCGGTGTTTGTAAACAAAGCGCCTGCATTCAAGAACTCAAAGTCCGGTTTGCGTTGCGCGACGTAGGAACCAATGTTTAAAAGCGTGTGTCTATCGTACACATAGTTATACTAACAACATACAACACTTAGAACAATAAAATAACAAGTAAAACAAATGAAAAACTGCAGAGTTTACTTAACGCTGCCATGCTCGGCGCCATCTTGAAACCATAGGGGGGAAAATAAATAAATAAAACATAAAATGGAAACTGCAATTGTCCTTTCTCCCCTATTGTAATGTATATCTAAGTGAAATGGCTTCTTGAATAAGAAATAACTATAATAGTGTTGCAAATAGTGCAGCAGAACAAGAGCTTGAACAATGAGTTGTGAAGCATGTTCCGAAAGAAAGAGCCTGATCTTGAAGCAGAAATCAACATTCTCTCACTTGAAGCAGAAATCATTATCACAATTAAAATTTATTGTGCAGCCTTATCTGAAAAGAACCAACACTGAACTGACTTGAGTAATAACAATATTATCTTTTAGAGACAATATATACCATTAAATATATATAGTTTTCAAAGAAATATATATATATATTTTTTTTTTTTTTTACTTTGGAGCAAAATGTCGAGCAAAAAACAACCTGGGCATATTTTTTTAAATTCCTCTTTAAATATAATTTTTATAATGAAGCTAACTATTTTAGCATTGCATCAAGCAGTGGTTTATGAGGTACAATATTATTTAAAAAAAATAAATAATTCAATCACTTTGATTTTGAATTTGATCAATTTTAACAGATTTAACACTGTTGTATGTAACATTGAATTAGATGTTGAACTTGACAGGATTTGAATCCAAATGTATCTTTATATTATTATCATCACAGTTTGATTATATCCTTTGTGTAACAGCTGTGTCTTTTTCCCATTTTGCCACCCAGTACCCAGTCAGGTTCAGGATCTCCGTCTTGGCGCTGGCACCGCAGACAGCAGTCTCAGCGCCTCTTGGTCCTCTGGTGATGGAGACTTGGACTTTTACTCAGTGTATCTGTTTCATGGGACACATGTCCAGGACATCAGACATGTTCCTAAACACATTACACAGACAGAATTTCACAACCTGGTACCTGGTCAACTGTACCCTGTTACTGTGCAGTCGGTCAGTGGAATGCAGACAAACAACAGTACAACTAGTGGCAGAACAGGTATGAAATACACATATTATCTGTAATTTACATGTCAGAACTACATTTTCTAATGGAAATATGATACTTCATGAATTTGAGTTCCTCTGAAACCCTCCACCTTCCCCAGCTCTAACTGTATAGATCTGCTACTGGTTATTTTATATGCTATTTGTGCAGCAGCAATATGTCTTAAATACTCACAGCACTGTATCACCGTATGCATTGGCAATAACAAGTTCCTGTACTTGCTTGCAGCAGCAGCAATAATCTACAACTACAGCAATAACCAACAGCAGCAGCAATTCAGCAGCAGCAGCATAGCAGATCTATTCCGCCAAGACCAAATACAATAACATCGTCATATCCATTACCATGCTAAAATTTTCAGCGAATTGTCATGATAGAAATACAATAATATTGTCTCAGGAAGACGAGAAGAGCTTGAAAAAAACTACAGTCTAATGTGTGCTTGTGTGTGTTTCAGATCCCTCCACAGTCACCAACCTACGGGTAGATAATGAACTCAGCACACACAATCTGTTAGTGAGCTGGACGGCAGCTGTGGGTGTTTATAATGGTTACAGTCTACAGTTACTAGATGAGAGCGAAAGAGTGATCGCCAGCGTTTCCATGCCCGCTACTAACAACCACCACTTGTTTAAAAATTTAACTCCAGGAAGGTGGTACAAAGCACATGTTCAGACACTTAGTGGCACTGCCACAAGCAAGGACATCACTGCTGAGGGACAAACACGTAAGACACACTTCTTGCAGTATGTTTTTCACTGTGTATTCACCACACAATTGAGTTTGCAATCTCACATGATCAAAAAATATTGAGCAAAAGAACACTTTATGGTATTTTTATTTTATCTAAATTATAACGGACCTTACTGTCTAGCATTAAGAGTACTTTGAGCTCTATTTAACACATTTTACTTCAAATAGATCAATTCTGCAGAATTCCACAGATTTTACAACCAAGTTATCAAGGAAAAACAAAGATTTCAAGTCTTTTCTAGAATGACTTAATGGCAAGACAGTTTACAAGACTTGTTCACCTAATCTCCTCAGGTCCAGCAGCAGTGACCGGGCTACACATATGCTCCAACACCAGCACTGAACTTTCATTCTGCTGGACTGCACCGGAGGGCCGGGTGGACGATTTTGATCTGTATCTGTACGATCAGTTTGAGACAATACAGTCCCACAGGACACTGGGAAAAGATGCTCTGGGCTGGTCCTTCATGTACCTGCTGCCAGGGACACTGTATAAGATGATGATCACCAGCAGGAGAGGGAAACTGAGTAGTCAGTTGTCTATATGGGCGCGTACAGGTGATTACTGAAGTAGAGGTCTGCATCCGCGGGACCCGACCAGATTTTTTGCGCCTCAGAATTAAATTCCAGAATAAAACGCGGTAGCGGTCGGTAACTCTGGTGTAATTTGAACGGGAGCGGGCGGTCTAACAATATCCCGTTCCCGATGTCCATTCAGAACAGCATATCTGTACTTTATTCTTATTGGTATGCACTCGGACTGTTATGCACGCACTGCACGCATGGTTTCTGTGCCACGCGTTTTATTTGCGGGGTCTGTGTGCAGCATGTGCATAACTATGCTCAGAGCAGGCTGTACCGGTGGTAAATATACGGCCCTCAGACAGAACAGGCAGGTTGTCGATGAGTGACCGAGCAGAACAAGGATGGAGCAAAGTGTGGATGCGCATTGTCCTTGAACCGTTCAACTCGGTTTTGTTCATATTTTGCTTAGCCTATAATTTTAAATGACAGATGTCATATTTATTTATTTTTCTCTGCGACACATTTCCTACTGTGTTAACAGAAAAATGTCAAACGAATTTAGTATTTTGACAAGACGGATAAAAATAGAAAAAAATCAATTTAAATGTGAGATTCTGGAAACGAGATTTATATTTAGCGGGAACGGTCAGGTCGGGAAGAAAATTATTCTAAACGGACAGCGGGTGAACAAAGAGTGAATAAAGCGGGAGTGGCCAGCTATCCAGTGCGTTGTATAACCTTGCGGGAGCTAAAAAAAAAACAAAAAAAAAATAGTCCCGCGCAGACCTCTATACTGAAGCTCTATTCCGTATGTAATATTTCCTAGTTAAAATGCTTCACAACAATTACCTGCTCTCCCCAAATATATTGCATCACTCATCAGAAACTTTCTTTGTTAAAGGGGTCATATGATGTTGCTAAAAAGAGCATTATTTTGTGTATTTGGTGTAATGAAATGTGTTTATGCGGTTTAAGGTTCAAAAAACACATTATTTTCCACATACTGTACATTATTGTTTCTCCTCTATGCCCCGCCTTTCTGAAACGCGTCGATTTTTACAAAGCTCATTGGTCTGAAAAGCGAGGTGTGCTCTGATTGGCCAGCTATCCAGTGCGTTGTGATTGGCCGAATACCTCAAGCATGTGACAGAAATGTTACGCCCATACTATACTGTGATGCTGTGCCCTTTGTAGTCTACTCTACCAGGATCAGGAAACAGTCCTCCATAAAATGTGCTAGAGTGGCCAGAGGACTAGAGTGAGTGGAGGCCGTTGGGCTTGAGAACTGCGCGGCAGAGAAAGGAAACATTGAAATCGCATCATATGACCCCTTTAAGAATCATTACTTGCCCCTGGATTAGATTTTTAGGAGCATTTTGACCTTTATGATGACCTTTTTGTTTAAAGTTTCCTATTAGTTAAACCCATGTAAGTATATATCAAAGACATTACTGTAAAAAATAACTACAAAAACTAAAATTAGAAGTAAAATATATTTAACTGAAGTAAAACATAATACTAATGGGAGTTTGCAAAAGAATGAAAAATAAACTGTAAACGTGTGCTAAAATATGTGAGAAATAACATAGTTTTCGTATTTTCAATCAATGCTGGGTGGTCTGAGTTAATTAATGAATTAATTAATTCTCCCAAACCCGTTTTTCAGTATTCAGTACAATTAAACAATAAATAGCTGTCTGATTTACATAAAATATCCAGCCACTCAGAGGTTCTCATTTTCCAAAGGTACAAACAAACTAAAAACTATCTATGAACAATCCAAACTAATTAAATCTAAATTCAAAATACACAACAACATACATTTCTAAAGCTACCAAATATATATACAAAATCTAAATCAAATATATATAAACAGTAAAGTTCTGTTGCATTTTTCTCAATTTATTTAAAATTTAGCCCTGGCCATCTAATTTCAGGTTATTTCTGACTTTACTCTTTCTGATTTCTTTAATAATAATAATTAAAAAAAACATTCTATGAATATTTTTGTTTGGACGTTTAAAAAAGTCTTGTTTGTTTTTACAGCTCCTGCCTCTGTCATAAACCCCCATGTTGAGAATCAGGGTCAAATGGACAGTCTTCTTCTGAACTGGATGCGTGGTCCTGGGGGACTTACTGGATATTCAGTCACTGTGGATGGCTTTGAACAGCGGTTGGGTCCAGAGAGCACGCAGGTCATCTTTCACGGGCTGGTGGCTGGTAGGCTGTATTCTGCTACACTTCAGAGCTGGAGTGAAGATCTGACCAACACTACGACTGCAATAGGGCGTACAGGTCAGTGCTGCTGCAAATCATACAGCCCTAAAGATATGTTTTACATTATAACTGATCTGCCATAGTGATGGGCCAGTTTCATTAGATTTAAAATATTGCTATATTTGAAACAGTATGCAGTATGCCTGTGCTCTCAGCTTCTGTTCAGTGATTAATTTTATGTGAATAAATTTGGATCTTTTGTCATTTAAAGCATCATACACCTTGAGAAGACTTGAAATATAGTGCCCAAGTCAAATTACTTACATTTTTATGATGCTGTTATACTGATTTGAGCTCAGCAGTAATTACCTTCCATCAAATGGAAAAGAGCAGCTTGGACATTTTACTAAAGCCAAAGCGCAACCAATGCACTACAGTTCTTAAAGCTACATTACTCGTTATATCACCACAGTTCCTGCACCGCCATCATCAGTGTCTGTCAGCAGCTCTTCTGGCTCAGTGGAGATAAAGTGGCATGTTCCAGATACAGGAGACTATGATGATTTTGAAGTGACATGGTTTCCTCAGGAGACACTTAATGTTTCTGGACGTCATCCCACTCGGCGTATACTGGAAGGACTTTATCCAGGGCGGCTCTATAATATCAGCCTTCGGACTGTCAGTGGGACGACATACGGCCCTGTGACCTACAGTAGTCCTGTTTACCACACCATCAGAACCCGTGAGTACAGTCACTTTACATGAATCCTACAGTATTTACATGAATCTTAAAGTAAAATCTTAAAGTATTGAAGTATGTGATTAACTTGATGAAAAAAATCACTTAAAGGGATCGTTCACCCAAAAATGAAAAAAATTCTGTCATTAATTACTCACCCTCATGTCGTTCCAGACAAATTGTTGAATAAAGTCGTTATTTTTGTTTTCTTTGCACACAAAAAGTATTCTCGTAGCTTCGTAAAATTACGGTTGAACCACTGACGTCACATGGATTATTTTACCGATGTCCTTGCTTCGTTTCTGGACCTTGACCATGGTAGTTCCCTTGCTGTCTATGGAGGGTCAGAGAGCTCTCAGAATTCATCAAAAATATCTTAATTTGTGTTCTGAAGATGAACGGAGGTCTGACAGGTTTGGAACATGAGGGTGAGTAATTAATGACAGAATTTTCATTTTTGGGTGAACTATCCCTTTAAGAAAAAAAGTCTGTATTTGTTTGAATTATCTGTATTATGAAGACTCACTCACTTGAAAACACTCACTGGTCACCACCTGCTGGTGTAATGATGTACCCAACAAAAAAAGAGTAACCGAAAGAAGCAGAGAATGAATCTGAATGAGTGTTTTTGCTGAAGAGAATCAAAAGTGTCAAATCACTGGGATGAATCAATCCCATCCCAGTTCTACTGGAATGTGTAGTAGTTTGGTAACTAAGGTAATGAACACAGTTTATTCCTAGGTACTGAAAAATGATTCTTTACGGGATTGACTTCCACCCATAGTCTATGGGAGGTTTGAGTGTTGATAGGTATAAAATTGGGACCAATTTTAGCTACATTTTTGCATGAATTGAAAGTATTCTATCCTGGGTTTTGAAGAACACTATCTGTTTCTGCTTTCTTATTCAGTTCGTAATGAAGAAAATTACACAAATGTCTATGTGAGCTCTGGATTGTGGTTTTAGATACACAAACATGACAAGCAAATAACTTTTACCAAAGCGACTTACAAGCAATTCGTCAATGAGCACTGGTTTAAGCATGTGGGGTGATTAAAGGCTGGCGGAAGAGGTGTGTCTTTAGGTGCTTTTTGAAAGATGTGATGTTCTCAGCAGTTCAGATGGAGGTTGTAATCTCATTCCACCAGGGAGGAGCAGAGAGGGTGAAGGTATTGGAGAATGACTTTGGGAATATTTGCTCACAAAAGTGTTCATAACAGAATCCTTTTCTCTATAGCTCCACATTCAACTCAAAGCATCCACTGTTTCCCCCTGAGCTCCACCTCTGTCTCCTGCTCCTGGGCACCCCCAGAGTCCAATTTCGACTCTTATGTTGTGGAATGCCGCAAACAAGGGTCCAGGATGCCGGTGTACACATACACTCTTGAACACTATGCTCTCTCGCAGCATTTTGACAGGCTGGAACCCTTTAGAAACTACACCATCTACATCACAGTGATGTCTGGAGACAAGCAGAGTCCAACCACAAAAACCAGCGTTATCACTATGATCGACAGTAAGTGACAGTATAACATTCTCCATGAAATCACCAACGCTCACTAAAACAATTAATGACTTCTAGTCACTCTGTTGCTCTACATAACTGCATAATGTGATCTCAACATGGCAGCCATTATAAGGGGTGACCCACTCCATGTAAAAAAAATAAATAAATAAAAAAAAAAAATAAAATATTTTGGTAACTGTCACGGTTTTGCTACTGTGAGGTGACGAAGGATATCCAGAACAATAATAGTCTTTAATGAAACCAAAATCACAGGGAACACACACGTAGCACACGGAGTAGACGTTTAACACTGGACACAGGACACAGAAAAACACAGGGCTTAAATACCGGGAACTAAACGAGGAACACGTGACATCAATGAACATAATAAACAAGGGAGAAACTGGGTAATGGGGAGCAAGACACAGGAACACAGGGCTGACAGTAACACTTTAGTATAGAGACCAATTCTCACTATTAACTAGTTGCTTATTAGCATGCCTATTATTAACATATAGGCTGTTTATTAGTACTTATAAAGCACATATTCTGCATGACCATGTTCTACATCCCCAATTCTACCAAATACCTAAACTTAACAACTACCTTACTAACTATTAATAAGCAGCAAATTAGTCATAGTTAATGGTTTGTTAATAGCAAGTGTGACATAGCTTTTTCTAGATTACAAACTTTTTGGGGAAAAAAAAGAAAGAATTGCATGTAAATATGCTATACAAATTTTGAACAGATTTTTCCATCAATCGAAGACTAAATCATGTTTGATATTTTGAGCCAATTTTAGAATGCATATTGTTTTCATCTGTCATGCATCTCCTAGCAACATTTCTTTTTGAGTTTGTTGCTTTTGTAACCATTTAAAAAGTCTAGTACTGTGTGATCTTCAGTCATTTAGTGTGTGATGCCTAGTTTTTCTCTTTAACCATTTACAAAGTCAGCAGGTGTATGATGCCAAGTGTTTTAAAAATCTGTTCCATATTTGAGAGTTGTGAAGTGTATTCCAGCTTTTAACTGACTAATTATATAAACAATACTTCTAATATATAATTTAGATATACCCTACTCTCAAGAGATATTTGTTTTTCAGGGCCCCCTGTCCCACCGGTGACAGTACGGGTCAGTGAGCAGTCCACAGTCATCACCCATTTCACCATTCTGTTTAAGTTCAACTGCAGCTGGTTCAGTGATGCTAATGGGGCTATTCGTTTCTTCACAGTAATCGTCACTGTGTCAAATGGTACCAGTCATTGTAATTTCAGTTTCTTTACCTGAGTTAGAATTTATGGCAATATTATCACCGTTTGTCTCTTAAGATGCTTCTCTAAGAACTGAATCCTGTCTCGTTTCATTTTATTTACAGATGTTGTTAATGTCCTGCCAGAGCAAAGGCATCCTTTGCCATCTTATCTGGACTACAGACAAAACCACTCCATCAAAGCATACCAGACCGGCTACTTTCACAGCCTGTGTGCCGAGGGATCTGATAGCAAGATCCGTGTTTTTGAGATAAACCTTGGAGGAGGAATGAAACGTTTGGGGGGAGCTTGCAAATGGGATCCAGAATCTATCCAGCATGGAACGCATTTCTGTGACGGGCCGCTCAGACCCAGAACATCATATCGGTACTATTGAATAGCTTTATGTAATATTTGTTGTAGTATCTTACCTTACATTAAAGTTTGTAGTGTTCATCCATCTCAGTGTCAGTGCGTTTTAGTATAAAGTTGCCTTTGTATTAAAAACTGACAATAAGCATTTAAATTGAACATTGAATATCATACCAAAAAGTCATTATTTATTCACTCTCATTATTAGTATTCAATACCTGTAATGACGTTCATTCTTTTGTGGAACATCAGAAATCTGGAGATGTTTGGCATAATGTTCATGGTGCTCTTTTTCGTACAGTGAAAAAGAATGTTGATGGGTCCTCTCAAGCTCTAAAAATGACCCAAACGTGATTACATTAAAATATTATATATGATATGAACATGAGAAAATGGAAGAATTTATATTTTTACCTGAAATAATTGTTTCAACTCAGGTTTAAGATGTGTAATTCTGAATATTCACACTTTACTGTCTCAGATTAAGTGTTCGTGCCTTCACTCAGCTGTTTGATGAAGAGAACAGAGAATGTGTGCATCCCCTTTACACCGACACATACCTTTCCCTCCCATTAACGACTCAATCAGGTAAAACACTGTTGTTTTTTAGTGTGAAGAATCAATAGGACAGTTGAGTTTACGGTTGTTGGGATGAGAACATGACACATTTAGTTCCCCATGTGTACTACCACTGTACCATGGCTCAAACCTATTTTTTTGTATTAAATAGTGTAATTTTTCTCACTGTTTTTGTCATTCAGCGCCACGAAATGGACTCACGGGAGGAATCACAGCTGCTACGTTTCTAGTCGCCATGGTGCTCGCTGTGACCGCCTTACTCATTTACAGAAAGAGGGCTCACAAAATGTGAGTACATACAAATTTTTTAACACAGTGTTTGTTACTGTGCTGATCTTTATTTGTATGTGTTCTTCAAGAGCCGTGAAGGAAAGTCCTGTAATGAAAATGTGCATGTGGAAGGCGCTGCCTACCTCACAGATGTGCTCAGGCATAAGGAGGTACCACAACACTTCATTTCTCTTTATACTGATGATTCATTTCTCTTTATACTGATGACAGAGGAAAATAAATAATATTAATATTTATAAACCATATTTTGTAAAGTACAGACTGAGTCTAAAGTCCTCAAAAACATGCTTGTTCATTAATGATTTAATGTAACATTTATTTGAACCATTTATTATTATAAGCATTGATGTTATTGATTTAGAATTTCTGTTATGTACTAGCCCAGTCCAAGCAGTCCACTTTGAGTCTCATCTTGCTAAACTTCAAGCTGATTGCAGTTACCTTCTTTCTGAAGAGTTTGAGGTAATGCACTGCATATCAACACATTTATTATTTGGGATAAACCCCTTGAGATGCATCTTCTTGTTTTCAAGGGGGTCCTATTACACAAAAATTAGAAAACATAACACCAAAAAAGCAAATGATCACAACAATAAAAACATCAAAACAACACACCCTACTACAATATTAACACATGAAATATTTATAATTGTATTGATATTATTTATATTTACCTAGCACATATAAACAGATATATCTTCTAAAGCAATTACAAGTAGTTTCAAAACAAGAAAACAAACAATTTCTGAACATATATAATGAAGTCAAAGATTGTACATTTAAAGGTAGATTATTCCAATCTGCAGGAGCCTTATACCTAAATGTCTTTTTCCCAAACTTTCTTAACTTAAAAAAAAAAAAAAAGTAATTTGCACAGTGTCTTAATTGATATATAGAAGAATATAATATCAAATATTGACGCAAATAATTAGGATAGTTAAAATTTATACATATGAAGATAAATTGCAACCAGTGAATTGCAACCAGATAAATTGCAACCAGTAAATCATACATAATGCAATGGTGTGTATCATATGAACACCCAATAACAAATCTACACAATTTATTATAATCTGTAGTAAGAGGCAGAAGATTAGTTTTAGTTGTATTCTGATAAACTACATCAGCATAGTAAAAAAAAACAGTAATATAATTTGTAAAGCAAGTTTTTTTTTCGAACATTAAAAGAAAAACAATTTTTTTTATCGATACAGTACACTGGTTCCAAAATTAATCTTACGAAATATATAGTCAATGTTAGGTTTAAAAGGAAGTTTTGGATTCAGCCATGAGCCCAGATATTTAATTTGATCCACTCTGTGCAACTATGTACCATCATTACACATTATTTTTAGATTATTAGATTTTGATTTAAATATACACTTTGTAACAAAGACCATGGTATGAGATTTACCTTTGTTAAGTAGTAAATTATTAGAATGGAGCCATTCTTGTAAAGCTTTAAAATCTGATTGAAGCATATTTTGAATTTGAGTTAAATGAGGATTTGAAATATAAATGACAATTTCATCTGCATACAGATGAACAGAACAATACGAAAGAACTAAGGGAAGATCATTCATAAAAATAGAAAAAAGAAGAGGACCCAATATTGAGCCCTGTGGTACCCCTCTTTCTTGAATAAATAAATCAGAGTGTTTCTCTTGGATAACCACACATTGTTTTCTGTTACGTAAATAAGAATTAAACCACAATAAAGAATTTTGAGAAAAACCAACATACAACTTATCTAATAACAGGTAATGATCAACTAGATCAAAGGCCTTCTTAAGATCGATAAAAATAGCCCCTGTAAGGTCACCACTATCTAATGCTGAATATACATCATTAGTCAGCTTTAGAAGAGCACTAGTTGTCGAATAATCCAGATTGAAACGGTGATAGAATATTATTATTTTCAAGATACTTTGATACCTGATTATAAATCAACTTTTCAAATAGTTTGGCAATAACACAAATTATCAATATTGGTCTATAATTTTGTGGATCAATAATATCACCTCCTTTATGAATTGGAGTAATACGGGAGTACATCCAAACAGCTGGTAGCTCACTAGACTATAATGACATATTAAAGAGATCAGCCAGTGGGTACATGAGAATATGAGAGGCAAGACTGATATATCTAGGCTCAATATAACGAAAGCATATAACGAAAATGAAACACTAAATATCTAAGTCTATCAAAGCAGCGATTGAACAATAGTCATTCCATGGAATGTTCCACTTTACGTTTCATCATTCCACTTTGCTCTAATCTAAATAGACTATTTATCAGCAAACAAGCTGAACTTTATAATTTGAATGCATTACTGATTATTGCCTCAACCTTTACCCAATGCTGAAAAGGGCCTAAAAGACGTGGGACGGACCCAAACTCAGAATGCTGCACGTCTACTTGGCAACCGAAGCAAAAATCGCTACAACAATATACTGCCCTGTAAGTAGAGACAAATGATATTGTAAGTAAAATACAAGTATTATACATTTACATCTCAAAAGTATATTTACTTGATATAATGTGCCATGATATAATTATTTTCACATCAATATGGTATCAGCATTCAAACTGATTATACCAGTGTAGTTACAGTATAGTTGCTATGGGGTCATTTTCACGCTGCAATTGCCCATAATGCAATGCAGCTTGATTCTAAAATGTTTTAACTACAGACGACTCAACGCGGGTAAGACTGTCTTGCTTGGAGGATGACCCCTATTCAGACTACATCAATGCCAACTACATACCTGTAAGTTGAACATATGTTCTTCATTTGATTGTTCATTGGCTAAAAACTGGGTGGAATTGTGGGTTGTGTGGTGTAAAAGTTAAAAATGGAGGTTCATGGAGGTTGTGGAATTTATACTGACACCTGAGCGCAGCTTCATACAAATACAAGTGTCTTGGTTGCTGATCATAGAAATATATTTAAGATTTAAGATATTCAATGACAGGGATGTCACTAGTCACTAAACCCACCTAAAATATTCAAATATATTAAAACATTAGTCAATATATTTTATCTGTCATTTTTTTCGTAGATCAATCCATCATATCTTAAACTTCAGAACTAGGACCTATGGGAGGCTGCTGAGTTCTCTATTCTACATATTTAGATTATTTAGTTTTACCCCATTGATACTGTTTAATATTTTCAATGTGTCTAAATCTATTTTGAGCAGCAATTAAGAAAAAGAGTAAAACCGACCCCCAAAAAGAGGCTTATGTCTAGTGATGTCCCTGCTGTCGCCCATGATTAATTTACTGTATTGCATGACTGAGGGTGTCTGATAATAGTGAGGTTACTAAGGAGTAGTAGTACTCATCACTCATCTAGCCATGTGATCTCAATTCATTACTTTTGGTGTGAATCTTACCCTCATGTTGTTTCAAATCTGTCTGATGTTTTTTCTTCAGTGGAACACTAAAGATATTATGAACAATCTTTCTTTTTTCTTTTTCTTTTTTTTGACCACAGAGTGAAAATAAGTGAGGTCCAAAACAACAGTGGACCCCACTGGTTTTTATTGGGAAACAAAACAAAACAAAAAAATCATTATATTACCACATGTTGTAATATAACATTCCTTAAAGTTGTTACAAACAGCAAGTGACAATTGATTCCATTTCTACAGCAATGACGTGAAGAAAAGTAATCTCAGGTTTATTCTGTGAAAACTTAAGGTCACACAGAAGTAAACAAAGGTATATGTTTGTAGTGTAATTTACAACCGCTTTGAATGCGGCTCAACCAATCAGAATCAAGGACCGGAACTATCCGTTTTACAAGTTTCCTTTTTCACAGTTATATAAGCTTGGGGCTTATTGCTTTAGTTTAACCCTGTTACTCAATATGTAATAGATTTGTGTGTGTGTTTATTTTATTTTAGTGTTTACTTAAAACTTAACTGCCCACATCAAGGCTTTACACTGTATTCAGATGTCAAATTTTGGTGACAGGGCTTAATAACTGCAAAACCTACAAAATAATTAGAAAATGTCAAATAAAACGGATCGTGTAATATTTAGTTTGTCCTCCTGAGGTTGTCAGTCAACATTTACAGTATGGTCAAGCAACTCCTTTACTGACAGTTTATTACCAAATTCATTATAAATGAAATATTTGTACCCTGTTCATGGACACCACACAAGCCTCAGAGCAGTCAATGGTCCTTTTTGTCCTCAGACTCAAAAGTATTTCTGTGTCTGTTTAACAGGGAAACAATTTCAGATGGGTGTATATTGCCACACAAGGGCCTCTCCCAGGTACCAAGGATGATTTCTGGCCCATGGTGTGGGAACAAAAAGTGCACAGCCTTGTAATGGTGACCCAGTGTGTGGAGAGGGGCATGGTGAGTGTGAGGCTTCTGGTGCTGTTTTGCTGGTGATGTGCGCTGGTCTCATGTCATATTTTTGTGGATATTATGTGTATGATTCAGGTGAAGTGTGATCGATACTGGCCAACTGACAGTGAGCCTTTGTATTATGGTGATGTTGTTGTGCAACTGCAATCTGAGAAGATCCTCCAAGAGTGGACCATTCGGGACTTCAAGATATCATGTGTAAGTGTCAAATAAATAGATATATTGATAGGAAATACAAATATTTAATACTTAAAGGTTAACTTTAAAGGTATTTATTACTATAAGCTAAATTATTTATTTCTTAAAGGTATCTATTTTTAATGGTAAATTGTAAAAATATGTTGGGTCATATTTTACTCCATAATGACTGTTTGCTTCATTTTCATGCAAAATTTGTATTTTTTGTTCCTTTGCTTCTCTTTTTGGGGTAAAATATGACCTGGACATTTCTTTGCAAGATTCAGCAGTTTGGGAAACCTGTTTTGAAACGTATTTTTGCAACTTTGTAATTTAGTGGTACAGTGGAACTTGGACCACAAAACCAGTCATAAGGGTCAGATTTATACATCATCTGAAATAAGCTTTCCATTGATGTATGTTTTTTTTAGGGTAGGACAATATTTGGCTGAGATAAAAACTATTTGAATATCTGGAATCTGAGGGTGCAAAAAAATCTAAATATTGAGAAAATCACCTTTAAAGTTGTC
>NW_015536460.1:81222-88356 GCF_001515605.1 Sinocyclocheilus anshuiensis | reverse complement strand
CATACAATGTATTGTTGGCTATTGCTACAAATATACCCCAGTGACTTATGACTGGTTTTGTGGTCCAGGCTCACATATATGAAGAAATAAAGTTCATGACTGACTGAATGAATGAATAAAATAGCAACTAGTAGTATTTTATAAGATGAGACGACATGATGCAAAGTCTTTTTTCAGGAGGGTCAGTTGAGATACCCCAGGACTGTGCGTCAGTTCCATTACACCATTTGGCCAGATCACGGTGTACCGGAAACAACCCAATCACTCGTTCAGTTTGTGCGAACAGTCAGAGATTACATTGACAGGACAACTAGTCCAGGAGTCACTGTAGTACACTGCAGGTATCTGTGTATCATCTAAACATCTTTGAAGAACATTTCAGGATGTTCACATGGATATTTACACTGGATATGATTTTCTCTGTCTCAGTGCTGGTGTGGGCCGAACTGGCACTTTCATTGTGCTGGATCGTGTTTTACAGCAACTGGACAGGAACTGCACAGTGGACATTTATGGATGTGTGTTTGATCTACGCCTGCATCGCTCATACATGGTACAAACGGAGGTATGAGTCTGTCTGTATAGCAACATTTATATTGGTGTCAGATTGGCATTGCTTAATGAAATAATTCCAGTTGAACAGAAGTTCATCTAAAGTGCTGCTATCCTACACAGACAAGACACAGTAACTGAGAAAAATGGCTTTTTGATAGATTTTCTGTGTCATTATCATTATAGTTGTATTGTGGACTTCCCTATTCTCATAAAATAAGAGTTATCGTCTTTGGCATGAATGGGCTTTAAAATGCTCAATTTCAGTTAGAAATCAATTGCCTAAATATGTAGTTCCTCTATTTTGCCTCTGTAGGTTTAATGAAATGTGTGAATTGGTTTTATAAGCACCCTAATATGATGGACTTCTCTTCTGCAGTCTCAGTATGCTTATATCCATCAGTGTGTGTGGGATGTTTTGAGGGCTTGTAAACTTCACTGTGAGCGAGATAACCCTCTTTTCCCCATCTACAACAACCTATTATAAAGGTAAGTATGGCATGTTTCACATAGACACTTTATGGATACAGTTTTACAGTTCTGTTTGATCATAACAAAACTAACTAGAAATCATACAAATGAAATGACAATTATTTAATGCAGTTCATTGCACATCTTTATACTTATATATATATATATATATATATATACATACACATATACACTACACACACACACACACACATATATACATATATATATATATGTAATGTATATATAATGATTCAGTTTCATGCTGACTTTAATTTTGAGGATAGATGTCCTGAACTTATGTGATCTTATGTAATTTTACGTATTTATTTCACAGAGCGTGTGTATACAGGATCATGAAGATTTTTCTCCTTATTGAACAAGAACAGAGAAGATGTTTTTGTTTTCATCTATAGTTTTAATAGCAGTGCATGACAAAGATATATGCTTTATTTTTATGCAACTTTTTCATGATACACTTATGTACTTCAGTTCATACGTATGTTACCTCTGTTTGTAATTATTTATGTTCTATGCTAATTTTTATAAATTGTATTTAGATTACTGGCACTTACTGGAATTTACTATTAATTTTCATAAATGCTTAATGCATGACATACAAAGTGGGAACTTTCCTTCTTAAAGGGTTAGTTCACCCAAAAATGAAAATTGGCTTGTGATTTACTCACACTCGAAGCATCCTAGGTGTATATGACGTTCTTCTTTCAGACGAATCCAGTCGGAGTTATATTAAAATTTGTCCTGGCTATTCCAAGCTCTATCATTGCAGTCAGCGGGTGTTGCAGTTGAACAGTCCACAAGTCGTCAAATAAAGCGTGCGCATTCATAATAAAACGTGCTTCACACGGCTCCAGGGGGTGAATAAAGGCCTTCTGTAGTGAATCCATGCGTTTTTGTAAGAAAACTATCCATATTTCAAACGTAATAAACACTTTTATATAACTCGAGGGTGAGTAAAACACAAGCCAATTTTCATTTTTGGGTGAACTAACCCTTTAAGTAGCTGGGATATAAGAATCACAATTGTTCTCTAATGGACTCCCTAAGTTAGCTAACAAAAGCGTTAAATAAAAGAAATATTATAAAGCCGCCAAATGTCTCATTTAAGCTTTTCTGCATGTACATTAGCTACTTTTTTTTTTTTTTTTTTTTTTTTAGAAATTACTGCTTATGGACCTGAAGAGGTAGATTTACGATCCCTTCTTCTTTTTATCTATAATTGAAAAAAAATGTAACCAAAAAAGATTAAGTGCTCTAACAAACAGTTCAAGAAATAAAGCTCATTTTTATATAATTTAGGCAAAATGTAATATTTTAGTATTCATTTTTATTGAAATTTCTGTGCAAAGCTTTTAAGCATATGTAATTGTTAAATAATAATGGTTTTTATTTTGCTCGTTGAATTTATTTATCTGTGGTTTTTATCTGTCTGTCTATTATTAAACTGTAGTTTTCTCTGATTCAAAAGCTTTGAATTGAGTATTATTAACTGCTTCAAGAAGCCCATGTTGGGCCTGATGCGTCTCACCTTTATGACATGGTCCATGGCATCCTCCACCATCATGTCATGGTGGTCATCAGATATGCCACAACAAGAGTGGAAGATCTTCTGACACCATCTAAGCAGTGCACCAACACCTTACCTAAGAAAAAAGAAAGACAAAACAAACTCAGTGCTTGACAGTTTGACACTACAGGACAAACAATAGATGATAAATGATAATAAATAGTGTGTGTGTTTGCATCGGCTCTTACTCTCTGTGTTACTCAGGGCCTTGTGGATGAATTTTGCAGCTTGGTAGAAGTATTTGCTGATGTCAAACAAATGGTCATCCGTTACAGGCACACCATAGTAACTGATGTTCATGCCTTTGTAATATTTCACCCCTATATTGGCCTTTCCTAATAGGTCATCCTTTCTTGGTATTCCTAACAAGACCCTACGTTTTTTCTTCACAGCTACAGTGTTCAGGATGTGGGTAATACCCATCTCCTTTAGTCTAGCTCGGTCCATTGCTGTCTCTCTGCACAAGAACACAACAGCCTAGATTAGTCTTTCACTAAAGAGGATTTAAATGTAGAATTATATAACTGCATTATGTTTGATTCCTGTTCATACTGATGCAATACATTATTGTTTTATTACATGGTTTGGGATAATTTATGGTCATTTATGTGACAGTCAATGTGTTGCAGACTTACTCATTTCCTATGAAGACATTGGGCCAGACCTCAGTGACAGGTGTCCAGTCCAGTGCACATTTTTCTAAGCATTGCTTCAGTTGGAACATGTTTTGGAGCTCTGTTTTCCCTTGAGGTTCTTCTTCTGGACCTGGGAGACACGATGGCTTTGGAACTGGCTTCACTTTGTTTTTTCTTATATATGTCTAAATCCTTACTTGGTTGTAGTTTTCGCTGCCTTACGAGGTCTGAATTGTGGACTGTCAGCTGATTCAAAAAGCCCATGTTGGGCCCAATCCATCTCACATCTGTGACATGGTCAATGGCATCCTCCACCATCATATTATGGTGGATCATTAGGTATGCCAGAACAAGAGTGGAGGAGCGACTGACTGACTTTTTTTTTTTTTAAATAACGGTTTGTCTTTTTAAATCTTCTATCTTGTTTCATGATGTTTATTAAGTTGGCTTGTTCAATTTATGTTTCGTGCTTTATAAAAGTGAGAGAATTTCAGTCAAAGGCTGGCTTTGCTCTTTGGTTTTTGTAGTGCATTGTGGCATTTTTAAGGAGTGAAAATTCCAGTGTGCTGGAAGGATTTTGAGATGAGGAAGCTGATTGAGCACACCTCAGTCCTTTAATAAAGATGTACAATGGAAAATTATAAAACACCTCTGATGGTGAGAGAAATATAACCGCGTTGTGTGTTATTATTGTTCATACTACTGCATTACATTATTACTCCATCAAAAGGTTCGATATTTATATGTCAAATATGTGGCAGTCAGTGTATTGCAGACTTACTCGTTTCCAATGAAGACATTGCACCAGACCTCAGTGACAGGTGTCCAGTCAAATGAACATTGCTCCAGGCGATCTTGAAGTTGTGTCGCGCTTTGAGGGATATGCATTTTTAATACTGAAAGCTCTGTTTTCACTTGGTGTTCTGTTTTAGGACAGATTAGACCTAGGGCACACAATTGTTCCACATCAACCAGATGCACTTGAGGTCCAGATTCAAGACTGCTTGGACTTGGGTCACATGATGGCTCTGGATCAGGCTGTGCTGAGACCCCGATGGGCTCCACTCTGTTTTTCTGGAAGGTTTTTTTTTTATAGCCTTCCATCTTCTTCGGAAGAATGCAAAGATTTTGTTGCTCTTTCGTACACTTTCTTTGGTATTTTCTGATAAAAGAAGAAAAAACAAACAAACAAATAAATAATAAGCTATTTTGAACATCTCTAACCACAGATTAAACATTAACAATTAGTCCAGTTTGTAACATTCGCCTAATTTTATGCTGCTTGACTTTAACAGGATCAATATGTAGTTGTTGCATTTAACTCATATGGATATGGCTTAGGTTTGGGAAATTAATAGTTCATTCAAATACTATCCTTCTTATCAGAATGGCATGCAAATATATTGCATAATGGCAATATAACCACATTTAAGCTAAATCCACATTTCTATTTAAATCTCATTGCAATCTGTATCTCAAATGCTTTGTTGACATTAACCTGTTGGGCTGGTCTTCTCAGTGGTTGCAGGAGAAGCACTGCTGCATCCTGCTGGCTCAGTCAGATCTTCAGATCCTTTCAAATCCCAGCTCTTCATCTTTTCTGTGGACATGATGTACAGTAACGGGTACTGTGAGAAACTTGTCAAACAGTGTCTGGTACACTCTGCGTGCCTCTTTGTCTGTACAGGTTGTGCCTATAAAATGTACGTATCTCACACGATGAATATAGATATGAACTGGCGTCAGTAGACAGTGTTTCTATAGTCTGTATTACTCGCGTTTCTGCTCTGTGACTCTCTAAACCACCGCTCGGATTGTCAGCAGCATACCTGTTCTATTACGTAATCAAGTGACACTTCTTGTTGTAGTTCCAAAGTTGCCATGGAAACAGGATGTTGGCTAAAAGCAGCGAAGCATTACTGCTTAATACTGATCTCAGGAAATATAAGTTAACAAATTACTTATATTTCGATCACATTTACTGACTCAACATTAAAACGTTATTAAATTATTTGATTTACACATACCTTATGTATACCTTATAAGATAATACCTTTTCAGCTTAAATTTACAAGACGTGAATAGTTTATAAGCACATATTGTCTGCTTTCTGCCTTCTCGTGCTTGAGCAGACAGATATGGCAAGCGTCCTCCACAAGGGCGTAGCTACGTGGTGACCATGGGTGGCCAGTGCCACCCCTCTGGCCACCCCTATGCAAACCTGACAACAGGTGCTGCGCAGACCGTACCGCCAGAGCGATTAGAGAGCAGACGGCTCCGTACGTTTTCGAGCACACCTGACTTAACATTGACTTTATCAGATATTCAGTCAAGATTTGAGTGTTTTTTTTTCTTTGTTCTTTAACAATAATGACAGACAGCAAGGAGTGCGCGGGGCACAAACTGAACATGGGTTAGTTGTAACAGACATGGTTTAAACATTTACACACTTTTGGGGGTAAATAAAGAAAAAATATAGTACATTGTAATAATGAAACAAAACATATTTGTACTAGACAAGCCTGCAATTAATGTGGAAAAATAATTATACTCTGATTTTGACATTATATCCTATATATGTAGCCTAGGCTACATTTTACACCGTGTCCTAACCATTGGAACAGTGACAAGCAATTTGTCTGTCCACACCAGTGCGACAGAATCAATCAAATAGCTTATAAAGCGCAGAAGCACACTGCACTCCAACATGTTTATAATTTAATTCATAAATATTAAACCTATTTTATTTTTTTAAATATTAAATTTAACATTATTAAAAGTACATACTGATAGGTCTTGGTTACACTGCAACCCAAAATATTGGCCAAAGAGGGCACAATGAAACAATGGAATCAGACAGGAAAGGGAACTTTTTAGGTATATTGGAGCTGATTGCTAAACATAATCCTAACGTTATGAAGAAAATGAATGCAGCTGGTAATGCAAAATATACAAGTGCTGATATCCAGAATGAGATCCTGTCTTGTGTAGCACTAGTGTAAAGAAAAGACATAAACGGAAGACCCCCCCATTTAAAAGTTTTAGAGTTTTATATATCTCTATACAGAAGGGGTAATCTATCCAGACTAAATGTCTGAAAGTGCTTGAAGTGTGTCTTGGGCTCCTTTTTACATACTTTAATAGATATCTGCAGGAATGTTACATCTTTTCATGTGTTCATGTGTACACAGTGGCGTAAATTATCCAAACCACTAGGGGGAGCTCTCGCCAATGTCTGCTCGAGAACGCGTAAGACAGCAGTTCATGCGGAGATGAGCGGAGAGATAGCACAGGATTGAGATGCTCCATATGTGATTGACTTTATACTGTCATATCTTTTCTTGCAGATTTGCATGCAAACAATCTTATTAAATGTGTGTTGCACAAGAAACGACGCCTGCTCCTTTCTATATGTGTAACATATTTTGGCGAGCCAGCAGCCAGGAGAGGTAGAGCAGCGTGACGAAGACTACCTCTTCATACACAGACGAGTTTAGTTATGGAGGACAGCCAGCACCTTCACGACCAAGTGAGCGCCGACCTCTGGCAGTTAAGACGAGGACCATCTGCAAGAGGTTTGTCGTTACCTGAAATGTGATGTGTCCTCAGGTAAGCCCAGACGGTGGCTCATTAAAGGGGTCATATGATGTTGCTAAAAAGAACATTATTTTGTGTATTTGGTGTAATGAAATGTGTTTATGCAGTTTAAGGTTCAAAAAACACATTATTTTCCACATACTGTACATTATTGTTTCTCCTCTATGCCCCGCCTTTCTGAAACATGTTGATTTTTTCTAGTCGTGTCCTCTTTTGGAAGGCCAAACAAAGTATTTTTACACCGCGGGCTAGAGCGTGCGGAGGCGGGCTAGAGTGAGCGGAGGCGGGCTA
>NW_015536460.1:74171-81168 GCF_001515605.1 Sinocyclocheilus anshuiensis | reverse complement strand
GCTCAAACAGCAACATTACAAAGAGAAAGGAAAAATTGAAATCGCATCATATGACACCTTTAAGACAATCGAAAGTATGTTGGACGAGATGCAGGAGAACGAGGGGGAAAGTGAGGTCATTCAGTGCTTAAGAGATCTATGGTCATTCATTAATGAGGTAAAACAAGGCACCACTGATGTGGAAGTGATGGTAGAGAAACCAACTCAAGTAAGAGGGCTGGAAGAAAGGCATCTTAGCGACTCACAAAAAGAAGAGGAAAGTTACTGTAAGGCTGAAAAGATGATAGACAGTCACAAGCCTTTTAAAAGTAAAACAAGGTATGATAAGAGGATTGAACCGTCTCAGAAATTGACCGAAGTGACTCTAAGAAGAAAATTCAAGATCTGGGGACAGATAGGAGAAAGTGGACAAAAAGAAAAATTGTCCTACCCTAGTCTAATTCGCCAGATGGAAGTGGGATTAGAAAAGGGCCACTCTGAGACTGAAATAGTAGAGGCAGTGGTCAGGGCTGTCACTCCAGGGTTACCCCTGAGAGATATGTTGGAGATTAAGCGTGGTCTGACGCTCCAGTCATTATACACCATCTTAAAAGGCCACTACAGAGTTGACAGAACAACTGCTCTGTACCACCAGCTCATAAACATATCCCAAGAACCCAGAGAGTCAGTTCAGAATTTTATCTTCAGAGCAATTGAATTGAAAGAGAAATTACTATGGAAACCTGAGGATGGCGATGATGACGGCGATAGTAGAGATACCATCCAGCGTAAATTTCTGCGTTCAATTGAAACTGGACTAATAAGTGACTCTCTGAAGTTCCAGATACAGCCATATCTCAGTAACATCAGGACAATGGATAAAGAGCTGATCGAAGTGGTGAATGAGGCTGCTAAGCTGGACAGTGAGAGGCAGGAGAAACTGAAAAGGCTCCATGCAGGTAAACCTCCCCGCATACATGAGTTCCATACTGACCCACGAACTGAGTACTCATCTGCCCTGGCTGTGCAGTCAGCAAAAGAGCCAGGTATGGCTATGGCCATCAGAACTTTAAAAGGAAGGGAATCTAAAGAATACCAAAAGGTCAGTAATGAGGTTCCAGACACTTAAAAGCTCATGGAGGAGCTGAGAGCTGAAATGAGACAGATGATGTGAGCTTTTTAAATGCAAAGTGAGGTTCCTGAGGAAAATGGTGTCTGGTGAAGGTTATACGATGGACCCAGCGGAGCTTGCCCCAGTGCAGGCCTTGAAGGAAAGGACGCCGTCCACAGTGGGTGACCTAAGGAAGATGTTAGGGTTCCTGTCCTATTACCGTTCTTATATCCCCAACTTTTCATGCATCGCTCAGCCGCTGTACCAGCTACTGACAGCGAGAGAAAAGGGTTCAAGTGGATCAGAAATGGTTGTGATGAAAGAAAAACCTACCCAGAAGAGGAAAGAAGGCAATTTGGCGTCACGGACACCCATTGAGTGGACACAGACCCATCAGGCAACACTTAATAACCTGATAGATCATCTCGCAAAACCTCCAATCCTGGGTTTTCCAGATTTCACTCAGTCCTTTGTGCTACCCTGCGATGCATCCCAGGAAGGATTGGGTGCAGTATTGTATCAACGCCAAAATGGGAAGATGGTAGTGATAGCTTACGGGTCCAGAACACTGAGCGCCTCAGAGAAAAATTACCACATGCATTCTGGTAAGCTTGAATTTCTGGCGCTGAAGTGGGCTGTTTGTGAGCGTTTCCGTCATTACTTGTACTATGCACCATCCTTTGTTGTCTACACGTATAACAATCCTCTTACATATGTGCTCACCACCGCCAAACTGAATGCCACTGGACACAGATGGGTTGCGCAGCTTGCCAACTTGAACTTTTCCATAAAATACCGGCCGGGTAAAAGTAATGCTGATGCAGACGGTCTGTCACGCATGCCGCTGGACATCGACAAGTTTATGGAGCAGTGCACAGAACAAATGCAACCAGAGGTCCTTCAAGCTTCAGTAGAAGGAGTGGTGGTGGAGTGTGACAATCCCTCACATGTAACATGGTTGTTTCAATTCAATGCCTTGAGTCTCATGAGAAAGAGTGACCAGTGTGACCTGGGTCCACCACTGACCCCAGCCCAGATTTGAAAAGCTCAAGAGAATGACAGTATTATTGGGAAAGTCCTGAAATACAAGGACAAAGATCAACGGCCAAGTAGAGAGGAAGTGAAAGCGGAACATCCTGATGTGGCAATGCTATTGAAACAATGGTTCAAACTCTGTGTGGGCGAAGATGGTGTACTGTGTAGGAAAACCAGGCAAAGAGAACAGTTGCTCCTGCCAAAGTCTTACCACTCCCTGATTCTAACTGAACTACACCACTATGGGTCATCTGGGTGTGGAGAGGTCCCTCTGCCTCATTCGAGAGCACTTTTACTGGCCAAGGATGCAGAAAGACGTAGAGCACTTTGTCACCAAGGTATGTGAATGTCTGAAAAAGAAACAGCCAGTCAGACAAACTCGAGCACCTTTAACCCCAATTCACACCACATATCCATTCGAAATGATCTCGATAGACTTTCTTCATTTGGAGACCTGCAAGCAAGGTTTCGAATACATTCTCGTGGTGATGGATCATTTCACTAGATTCGCACAGGCTTATGCAACCAAAGATAAATCTGCAAAGACAGTTGCAGAGAAGCTCTTCAGTGACTTTGCTTTAAAGTTTGGTTTTCCCTGTAAAATCCACCATGACATGGGCAAAGAATTTGACAACAAATTGCTGAAGAAACTGAAAGAACTCTGTGGAATCTGTGGATATCACACAACACCCTACAATCCCCAAGGCAATGGACAAGTGGAGCGATTCAATCGCACTCTATTGTCCATGCTCCGCACACTCGCGGACGAGGAGAAAGCAGACTGGAAGAATTCCTTGGCCAAAGTGGCTCATGTCTACAATTGCACAAGGAGTGAAGCAACAGGATTCTCCCCATACTATTTGTTGTATGAAAGATCTCCTCATTTACTGACTGACATTCTCTTCAACCTGAAGATGGATGAAATGCATGGCACTTACCAGGACTATGTGTCTCATTGGAAGGAAAGGATGAATGAGGCGTACCAAATTGCATCAAAGGCCGCTTCAAAACTAGCCGCCCGTGGGAAAGCTCACTATGATCAGAAGACTCAGAGGAGAGATCTTCAGCCTGGTGACCGAGTCCTGATCCGCAATTTGACACCTAGGGGAGGTCCAGGGAAGATACGGTCATACTGGGAAGATCAGGTGCATGTGGTCAAGGAGAGGAAACACGCTGAAAGTCCTGTATATGAGGTGAGACCTGAAAACGGAAAGGGGAAAAGCCGTGTCATTCACCGAAATCTTCTCCTGCTGTGAGACTTTCTGCCCCTTGAAATAGAGAAACCTGATCGACTCTGCTCACAATACACTTGTAACATATCCAAAGGGGATAAGACAAACAGAGATAAAAGAAGGTTTCCAGTAAATTCTGAGAGTGACTCAGAGGAAGAGTATGTACTAACCTGTCTGTGGCAAGAGGAGGATCGCATGCCTCTCAACCCAAGAGCACCGCCTTTCAAGCCTCGAAATGGAACCCTCCAGGGAGAAGAGGATTTGCCCCTTCAGAGCGAAGAGGATGTGCACCTTCAGAGCGAAGAGGATGTGCCCCTTCAAAATTGTGCGGTAGGAGAGGATTTGCCTCTTAACCTTGAAAAAATTGCCGGTCACAGCTCAAATAATGACATTGACATTGACAGTGACAATGCTGTGTCAGACAGTGAGTCTGTGAGACTCTCCAAAACCTGTGAGACTTTATCCAAAGAGACAGAGACAAAGATCAATTGTATTCACATATGATACGTTAGGCCAACCTTCTCTGGTTCCAAGGGACTGCTCGGTAGAACTAAAACAGTTACCTGCCACTACAGTTCATTTTTGGAGACCTTGGAGCATAGTTGAGAGTTGTTAAAGACTCCGGTTGAGAAACTATTGATTATGCTTCAAGCTATATGTAACCCACCAAATCAGGGAGGGCTAATAACTGGCCACAAACTGTAGTGAAAGCTTTATCGCTTGTACAAGCAGTTTTATTACAATTCACAGATACCAACTTTCACATAAAATAATAAATATCCAAAACACTAAGACCGACCTCATTCAAGGAAAACAAGGAAAAGGAATAAAACATTTAACATGCCACAGGGCTCCAACAGGGCACAACTATCAGTGTGAAAATATACAATCACTAGTTGAAATTCAAACTCCAATGCAGCACAGCAGTCACAGCACTCGAAAGGAAATACGGATCACCAGAAACCACAGAAGAATCCCCACCACCTAACCAGTGCCAGTCACACCCATGGAGGAGGCCCTTCAGCCGCCATTAAATCAGGAAGGAGGACAGCTAGAAAAAAGAAAACAAAATCACAATAATATTAATACACACTGTATACAAAAAGAGCACTGGGCAATTCACCACAATAAAAATATAGTAACAATAATCGTGCTAGTCCTGCAACACAAAAGCTTATTGTAAGTACCTTGAATTGAGCATTTTCATCAATAAATTCTTTAATCCAGTCAAATACCTTTAAAATAACTGGATCTAAGAAAGAGGAATTAAAAAACCAACCAGATGGTTCTCCTTTAAGAGACCTATAAAACAAACCTTTATGAAAACCACCATCTTCATAAATGTTCATGAGAAAACACTTAATGATTCTTATTACCATCATTCATTAATTCTGAAGACTGTGTTGCCAGGCCAATCACCAGTAATACAAGCAGGGTTCTGAAACACAACACTCTTCCTCATAATAAAAACCCATACATGAAGATACTTCCTACCCACATTTAATTAAATGAAGATGACCTAACACACAAATTATTCTAAACATGTGCAGCATAAAACAACTTGACATCAATGTCTTTGCTTAAACAGAAACAGCTCTCATGATTTAAACAAATTCATCAAAAAAATCACTATTAAAACACAGTTGAGCACAAATTACCTGATCTTAGCGCATGCTTGTTTATAACATCAATGGATGAATGACATGAGAGAATGCTATACTACTGTGCGTCTATTTATAGCACGTGCAGACGTAATTACGCTACCCCACGGACTTATGGGAAGTGTAGTCCCGAACTCATTCATCACCCTGTTACAATCCACCCCCGCCAAAATGGATCGACGCCCCGTCGATAGACCATGGTTTCACACCCATGGTCTAAACAAACAACTTTGGGGACTGCTGGATGGCCTTATAACAGGGAGAGCTATCTGATCATTAATGCAAGCAGATTGAGGAAGATGATATGGGTTCCGATGACATCTTGCAGTAGATCTCGGAGTACATCTTGGTTCGATATCACGCTGTGAAGATAGTGGCATAACACTTGGATTCCTGCTTGATCCAGATAAAGAACTTTCTGCACATTCATCTTGTGAATATACCTCTACCATTGGTTCTGATATGATTAGGATGGGATCTACATATGAATTTCCTTCATCTCTCATGTGGGGAGGTAACCCAGGATCATCCGCAGAACTACAGACAGGACGCAACTCACACTGATGTATCTTTTTAACTCCACCACTCCCATCCGCTGGACAAATTGAGTACACTGGACCTGGACCATCTGGGCCCTGGACAATCCTATATAAGGTAGAATCCCACACATCCTGGATCTTATTTCTGCTTCTGACCTTATGCGACTTTCGATACACCAGCTGACGTTCTTGCAAAGATTCATGACGCACCTTTTCATTGTTAGATCGGGCATGTTGTGCTGCTGCAGCTTTCAGGCGGGCTCTAGCACACTTAAAAATTTGCTCCAAATTCTCTCGATGTTGCACTATCCAAGGTTCTCCACTAGGACCGAGATTGTCCTGCCCCAAAACAAAATCAATTGGTAACTGCGGTTCCTCTCCAAACATAAGAACATATGGAGAGTAACCAGTAGACTGATGTTCTGTAGTGTTATAAGCAAACACGACTTGTGAAAAAAAATCTGGCCAATGATGCTTCTTTTCAGCAGGAAGGGTTCCCAGTAAGTCATGCATTGTCCTATTAAATCTCTTGCATTGACCATTTCCTTGGGGCCTATATGGTGTTGTGCGAGTTTTAACAATACCATATATTTTACACAATTCCTGGATAATTCTGCTCTCAAAGCAACGACCTTGGTCAGAATGAATTTGCCTTGGCAGCCCAAACAAATAAAACCAACGCTCAACTAATACTCGTGCCACAGTGTGTGCTGTTTGGTCTTTTGTTGGTATTGCTTGGGTAAACTTTGAAAAGACATCAGTCATGACCAAAACGTTTTCAGTTCCATTAGATGATGGTTCTAATAATGTAGTCAATGGCCAAAATGTCCAGTGGCCTTTCTGCTCTGAGATGACCCATAAAACTTCAAACTTTCGGTCGAACTTCCTTTGCTAGAGTACAACGCTGACGCTGCTTGCACCAGTCTTCAATAAACTTGTACATCCCAGTCCAGTAACAGCATGTTCTAACCAAGCTAGCAGTCCGCTCCACCCCGATGGCCATGATCATCGTGCAGACTACTCAGGACTTCTAGTAAGGCCTGAGGTAATACCACTTGACGAAACCCTTTAAATCCATTTTGGGCTTGAAACTGTCGATACAAAATGCCATCCACCTTCATTAGCCTTTGCCACTGACGAACTAGCTCAATCACTGCAGGAGACTCGAGACTCCTCTCCTTTCGTGTTGGGGGTCTCTGACGATCCCAGTACACGAGAAACCGACCAATCACTGGATCTGTTTCTTGCAACTCTCGAAGGCTGGTTTTAGTCTGAAGGGGAAGAGCAGAAATAGTTTCAACAGTTAATGTAGACTTTTGATTATTAGCACATTGTCTTAGTGTTGTCAAAAGACCCGGTATTTCAGTACCAAGTCGGTACTAAAAAAATGAAAACGTTACGGTACCAGGTTTTTTTAAGTACCGGTGGTACCGAGTACCC
>NW_015536460.1:68308-74083 GCF_001515605.1 Sinocyclocheilus anshuiensis | reverse complement strand
CCATTAACGTGATATTTAGCCCCTGGAATGCGAATTTTACCAGGGGAACCCCGCCAAAACATGCGTATTTTATCTTCGGAACGCGATTTTTTAACGGGGGACCCCCTCGAAACACGATTGGGCAGGTTTTGTTATGAAAACCTGGCAACCTATTTAATTTTTGTTTAACGTTATTAATAAAAATGTTGTTCAATTAGCATGTTTTTGTGTTTTGCTTTGGTTCCGAAATTGGTACCGAGAACCGTGGATTTTCACTGGTATTGGTACCGAACACTGACATTTTGGTACCGTGACAACACTACATTGTCTTACTGCCTCTGGAATAGATGTTGTCACTGAAATCTCGGTCATTGAAGCTGTATATTGTCTGGACAGTGCATCTGCATTACCATTGGATCGACCTGGCTTATACCTTACTTCCAAATCAAAGTCTGCTAGCTGTCCCACCCAACGTTGCTCCAGTGCTCCAAGTTTAGCCCTCTGATAGTGATTTAAGGGATTATCAGTGTAACAATGCACTTATGTCCCAACAAATAGTCTCGAAACTTGTCAGCAACAGCCCATTTTAAGGCCAGGAATTCCAATTTAATTGAATTTGACTGTAGTTCTGCATGTTTCACTCCGATGGCCGTAGACCTCGACTTGCAAAGGCAACAGGCCTAAGTTTGCCCTGATGGACTTGTGACAGCACCGCTCCCAATCCGTGATGGCTTGCATCCACTTCCAAAACAAAAGGTCTACTAAAGTCTGCATAAGCCAGGACGGGGGCACTTGTCAACAACTCTTTCAGTGTTTGGAATGCATGCTCGCAATCTTCTGTCCAGCTCTTCTTCACACACGTCTTTGATGACTTGCCTTTTTGATTATGGGTGACTTCTGCTACCAGCCGATTCAAGGGGCCTGCAACACCAGAAAACCCCTTAATAAAACGCCTGTAATAACTGGCGAATCCCAAAAATGACCGAAGCTCTTGAACATTGTCTGGTCGTCTCCAATTTGTCACAGTTGACACCTTATCAGGATCAGTTCCCACACCTGCAGCACAGACGACATGACCCAAATAATGGACTTCAGGACGAAAGAAGCAGCATTTACTAAGTTTAATCTTGAGATTTTGTTGCTGTAAACGATTTAACACTGATTCCAAGCGCTGAAGATGTTGATCTATGGAGGAAGAAAAAATAATCACATCATCCATGATGAATCAATCCATCCTATTATTGGCTATTACATATACCAATAATAGGGACCGAAAGCTCTGATCACCAAAAATCCTTTCCATTAATCGCTGAAAAGTGCTTGGTGCATTGCACAATCCAAACGGCATCCTGTTAAACTCAAACAGACCAAAAGGTGTGCAAAAGGCAGTTTTATACTTATCCTCTTCTGCTACCGGAACTTGATTATAGCCGCTTGCCAAGTCCAGTGTTGAAAACCACTATGCACTAGTCAACGCATCCAGGGATTCTTCTATCCTTGGTAACGGGAAGGCATTTTTACGAGTCTAAATGTTTAATTGGTGGTAGTCAACACACATTCGCAGAGAGCCATCCTGGTAAAAAAAAATCACTATTAAAACACAGTTGAGCACAAATTACCTGATCTTAGCGCACGCTTGTTTGTAACATCAATGGATGAATGAGATGAGAGAACGCTATACTACTGTGCGTCTATTTATAGCACGTGCAGACGTAATTACGCTACCCCACGGATTTATGAGAAGTGTAGTCCCGAACTCATTCATCACCCTGTTACATATAGTTGAAATGTTAGGAGACATTTAGTTTTGTGGGGGAGAGTGTAGCACTAGTGTAAAGAAAAGACATAAACGGAAGACCCCCCCCATTTAAAATTTGAGTCTTATATATTTCTATACAGAAGGGGTAATCTATCCAGACTAAATGTCTGAAAGTGCTTGAAGTGTGTCTTGGGCTCCTTTTTACATACTTTAATAGATATCTGCAGGAATGTTACATCTTTTCATGTGTACACAGTGGCGTAAATTATCCAAACCAATAGGGGGAGCTCTCGCCAATGTCTGCTCGAGAACGCATAATGCCGGTTCAGACTACACGATTTTAGCCCGATTTTGCCATGATTTGCTTGACGTAGTATGACAAAATGCTCACAATGGGCATCGGGACGCAAGATTCTATCGTTTCAGCTCGTGTAGTGTGTCATAGTGGACGACAACCGATTCCGCGTCTGCGATGCTTCACGACAGCAAGACTAGCATATTTAATATTTTTTCCGTCGTCCACGATGAGTTCTGTCACATTGGTGACGTTGACCAATAGCAGCACAGAAGCTCTTTCATACACAGGTTTCAAATATGGCGAAACGAAAGAGAGATGATGGTGCTGCTAGGTGGAATTATGAGATGGAGGAAAGGTTCTTGGAGCTGTGGCAACAGTACTCCTGCCTGTATGATGTGTCATCGAGGAACTATCACGACAGAACAAATAAATAAAAATGCTGGCGAACTATAGCGGAAGCGCTTCAGCAATGTTTACACTCTTGTTTTCGGAAGTCAGTTGCTAGTTCCGCCTTCTCGATGACATCACGTACGTCGTTAAAGACGGCACGCGATGAATGGTCGGGAAGCAACGTGTAGTTTGACATGTTTCTTGTCCACGACACGACAATATTTTTGGAGTCAAAATCGTGTAATCTGACACAGTGACTATCGTGACCGACAAAAATATTGTGTAGTCTGAACCCGGCATAAGACAGCAGTTCATGCGGAGACGAGCAGATAGATAAAACAGGATTGAGATGCTCCATATGTGATTGACTTTATACTGTCATATCTTTACTTGCAGGTAAGAATAATTCAGTATATTTCAATTAAGGGGTCCATGAACAGTTTTCATTGTTGTTTTGGTGATTTGAGTAGGGTTTGAGCACCACAACTCTGTATTGTAATTGCTCATAGATAGAACGCGATCAGAGACAACTCTGGTGGAAGTTTGTACATGAAACAAAGATCGGTATTGTGCACAGGAGTGACAATATGTTGTGAAAAGTAATTATTTTATGATTTTGATGGTGAGACGGGTAAATTATTGAAGTGTTGCGTGAGTTAATTGGTGCACATGGAGTTCACCGGTGTCCGCCATCTTATGTAAGTTGTTGCCGCTGTGCTTTAGAGTTACCAACAACTCAAACGAGGTGATATGCTTGCTTATGAAACCAAAGAGTTGTAAAAAGGTGACATAAGAAAACATTAAAGTGTCATGGTTTATTTAGAGTAAATAAGTCCTGCTTGGACAGAGAATGCATGTACTCTGGAAAGTGGTTAAACAGACAACGAATAATGTAAAGGTTCAAATTAAGTTTAACATTGTTTATTTTTGATGTTATTGAGCAAAATTCATGTTCATATGTTTGATATGCAAACTGTATTTGCAAGTGAATATGTTTACATTTGTTCGTGAACAACAGGGAATGTTATAGAGCATTATAGAGCATTTAGAAATTGGTATACTGAGTTTATGAACGCGTAAGACAGCAGTTCATGCAGAGATGAGCAGATAGATAACACAGGATTGAGATGCTCCATATGTGATTGACTTTATACTGTCATATCTTTTCTTGCAGATTTGCATGTAAACAATCTTATTAAATGTGTTGCACCAGAAACGACGCCTGCTCCTTTCTATATGTGTAACACTTGCTTAGCAGAGATGGTGCGCACCTCAATAATAAAAGAGGTCAAGAAAAGTTAAGTTTTCAGCATACTAGCAGATGAAACTAAAGACCTTAGCAAAAAAGAGCAGAATTCATTAGTAGTAAGGTACTACTACAATGGTGCAATAAATTAAAGTTTTTTATTAATTGTGACATAATGAAGGGCATCCAAGCTCTGAATCTTCTAGTGAAACATTCTGTGAAAAGGATGTTCTGTTTCCACTTGCTAGGATGTATGGGTCTGATCTTGAAGACCTTGTACATGAGCTATACCAAGTAAAGAGAATTTTGGATTGAAAGTTAAAACAGTGGATACAGAAACCATCCAGTATATTAGACCTTGCTGTTTTTGTTGAGCCTTCTAAGGATGTTTTCCAGGAATTCTTTAGGCTGTGTAAAATTGCAGTTGCAATTCCAGTCAGAACTGCTGCTGCATGTGAGCGCAGCTTCTCCTGCCTAAAGATTATCAAATCTCATCTCAGATGTAGCATGGCAGAAGACAGGTTGAGTGATCTGGGGATTCTAAGCATAGAATGTAGAAGAGCAAAATCACTAAATCTTGATGAGTTTGTGGCTATCTTTGCCAGAAATCACAAGAACCGTAGGATTCAGCTACTATAATTTAGAGACAAATAAAATGTTCTGTCCCTTGAGTAAACTCATAGTGTTTAGAAATGCAATGGGTTTGCAATTTGTCTGTAAAGTAATGCAAAGACTTAAGGCACTTGCTTTTTCTTGGTAAATAAAGTGCATTTTCACCTGTCAGAGTTCAGAGATTTAGTACTAACATTTTGATTTTTCTTAAGACATGGGATAGTATGAATTCATGAACAATTATTAATTTAGCATTTGGACACAGAAAATGGCTATAGTTTCTTATTTTACATGCTTCAAGTTGTTTGAGATATCTTGCCTAATGTTTCTATAATTTTTCAACATTTTTCTTTTTTTGTAATGTTACAATCGGTCCAATAAGATTTTTGTTTACTGATTTTAAGCTTTTTACTATTTTATTCTGGAAATTATTAGCATATATATTGCTTTTTTTTGTATGCTTTGGAAATAAATTGCTAACTTTAAATTCACTGTGTACATTTGTAATCTATAAATTCTGTAGAATTTCTGTCTGTAAAACAGAACATGTAAAACACAGTTAGATGTGTTTTGTTGTTGTTGTTTTGTTTTTGTGGCCATCCCAATAAAATCAGTGGGTCTTACCTGGCCACCCCTGAAAAAAAGTTCTGGCTACACCCCTGGTACTCCATAAAACAGTTTTGAAAGGTGAGTTGTGAAAATTACGTTTTCTAGGATAAATCTGCTTTGGGCCGATAAATTTCATTCGGAGCTGTTTAAAATAAACATAACACTATTAGAAATTGAGTAAAAGGTTTTAAAGTTAGGATTTATAGCTATAAACTGTTATAGATGTTTATGACTGAATGTTGGCTTGCAATCATTGTTCAATTTATTGTTTCATACAAATTAAAGCGAAAACATTTGTTTGATAAATTTTCTTACAATAACTTGGTATTCTGTGTTAGCATGGCTAGAGAGTATGAGCATAGACATTTATTTACAAGATAAGCTAAGATATATTTAAACAATTTATGCTTTTATTCTTTTAGAAAAACATTTCTCTGTGAGACCTCTGCATTACATGGAGCATGACCACGACTTACCTCAAACAAATGGTTTAGATGAGAAAACCAATGATAACATACAGAGATAAAAGATAGCCCTGCATGTCTACTGCATTTGAGGTCATACAATTGCAAAAAATGTTAACCCACCACAATTTTTTTTAAATAAATTGGGGAACATGAGAAGTTTAAAAATTAATTATGTCGTCACCGATAGCCTCGTGGGCAGCGCGTCGACATGTAGCGCCATTGCGCTTCGGGTGTCCCGTGTTCGAGTCCTGGCTCGCCGACCTTTCCCGATCCCATCCCCCCTCTCTCTCCCACTTCGCTTCCTGTCTCACTACTATCCTATCAATAAAAGGCAAAAATGCCAAAAATAAATATTAAAAAAAAAATAAAAATTAATTCCAAAGTCAGGGAAAGACCCAATATGTATTGAAAATTA
>NW_015536460.1:59853-67560 GCF_001515605.1 Sinocyclocheilus anshuiensis | reverse complement strand
AGAGCGTAAAAAGAAAAAATGTTCTCTCCAAACTGGCTTTTAAATTGCTCGGCTTTGTTTCGTATTCTCTGAGAGTTTTACTTTTCACCAACTCTTCAGCCCTTTCTTTTCTTATTAATGGTTGCGTAAGAGACTTGAACCTGTTGAAGGCTGTCAAATAATAACCTTTCCTCTGACAGCACTGCTCAGCAACATAAGCAAAAAATTTAAAAGTTCTGTAAATGAAAAGCAAAAGGCGTTCACCATAAATACAGAGCAATGCTCCGAAGTACATTAACATTAATTTTCTGTCGTCACCGATGTGGACGCGCTGCCCACGAGGCTATGTAGCGCCATTGCGCTTCGGTCGTCCCATGTTTGAGTCCCGGCTCGCGAACCTTTCCCGATCCCATCTCCCCTCTCTCTCCCACTTCGCTTCCTGTCTCACTACTATCCTATCAATAAAAGGCAAAAATGCCAAAAATAAATATTAAAAAAAAAATAAAAATTAATTCCAAAGTCAGGGAAAGACCCAATATGTATTGAAAATTAGAGGCACATATCATGAATTAACAAGGGAGCTAAACTGTTAACGATTATATTTGCTGAGAGGATTTTCTTTTTTTGGATACATTTATTGATGACTGCCAATTGGGATTTATGTGTAGCAAGTATATTGGAAACAATATTCATCTAGGTAAGCAGTTCCTAAGAGCCAATCCGTATAAAGTGTAATGTGTGTACTTTTGGAAACAGGTTAATATTATTTCCTTTGACAATGAAGAAGGTATAGAATAAAAACTGATTAAAGATGTGGAAGATGAGCTTCCCTTCCTTACTAACTGCAGCAAATATGAGGCCATTAGAAAGAGTTTATTGTTTATTGTTTATTGACATTTTCAGCATCATTGCAAGTACTTAAGAGCAGTGTTGAGGGTAACACATTACAAGTAACGCGAGTTACATAATCAGATTACTTTTACTAATAAGCAAAAATTACTCTAGACAAACATTTGTGTCTTTTTTTATTGCTGAAGTGTTGAAATTTCTTCTGCATTCTACTGTACGGACGTAAATTTACTTTCCCTTCAGCCTGAGGCTTATTCATTTCACTTTTGGTGTGAAAAGTTTTTTATTTTAAAAACAAACAAGCAAGCCCTGTCCAGATTTAAAAAGTAACGCAAAAGTAACGTAATGCATTACTTTCCATAAAAAGTAACTAACGTAATTAGTTAATTTTTATGGAGTAACGCAATATTGTAATGCATTACTTTTAAAAGTAACTTTCCCCAACACTGCTTAAGAGTACTAATGTAACATCAGACAGTCCATATTACAAACGTGATTTCTAAAATCCTTTTTTCATCAATATTCACTAAATTCACTTTGTCAGTGGACTTCTTTTTGGAGAGAAAGCAGCACAGTCATCATCTGAGTTAGAGAGAGTGACTCCTACTATTAAGCGTTACGGAAACTCTTACACCATGTCTACACTGCATGTGTCTGTTGTTGCGCATAACAACTTGAAGCTGTCTACAATAAGGTGTCAAAGGTTCCAGATTCATTTGTCCTTTTGTTTAAAGTAGGTTTGGAGTAAGTCAGAAATTTTTACTGCCTACAACTGACTGTAATGTGCTTTTGATAGTAGTTAGTATAGTATATATATTTATTTAATGCCATGTCAGCATAATGTGATTTTGAAGAGGTACTTACACCTTGTGCAGGCAAAGTGTTACTTTATTATTTTCTAAATAAGTTTGTACTATTTGTGTATTTCTTTTGCTTTAGTAACATGATGCTAATCCACAGTACATTAGAAATAAAGTGCATTTGAATATAATTTAGACAAAATAAACTTTTATTTTATTTATTATTTTTATTTTAATCAAAGGTAAGATTTTACATATTTGTAACTTAAATAACTGTTTTTATTTTGCTTATGATTTTTTTTTTTTACTTTGCTCCATTTTTTTAAACTGTACTCTTTTTTTAACTGTAGTATTTGCTGACTTTTGAGGTTTGAATTGAGGATTGTCAGCTGCTTCAAGAAGTCCCTGTTTGGCCTGATCCATCTCCTGTCTATGATGTGGTCAATGGCATCCTCCAACAATATTTCATGGTGGATCATCAGGTATGCCAGAACAAATGTGGCGGAGCGGCGGACACCGTCTATGCAGTGCACTAACAACTTATCTGGGGAAATAAAAAAGAGTGGAAATAACTAATTACAAATACTTTCATTACAGTACTTGAGTACATTTTTTCTACTTTCTTAGACTTTTACTTTTACTTGAGTAAAATAAAACTAAAGTATTCAACTTTGCTACATGTATTTTTCACCAAAAGTACAAAGTACAAAAAAAAAATAGACAAAGGAGGCGCTGATGGAGAAACAGAGCGAGCCGGCATTTGACGGGCACTTTTCAAACTTCTGGGGTGGAGCACATTGCTTTATTGAACATAATGGAAATACATACTTGCAACGATGAATGGTGGCCACCTTCCCTTCCTGAAGTGTGGTAAAAACTGTATACGTTCCCTGCACCAAGCCTGCTTCCTCTACGTGAATGAAACACCGACTTAAAAACCCTATGTGCATATACTGCCCCCAAGTGGTGACAACCCAAAATACATCGATATTAACACATTGGCTCCTACACATCGGCCCCATAATTGTTGATGTGCAACTACAATTATCTCTTAAATGATCAAAGGAGCCAAAAAAGGTGTATGTGAACTTCTTCTTTGAAGATCAGTCCATTGTTTCTTCCAACAACATGCAGATTTTGGAAACAGGTCTGTCCAGTAATCCTGTTTTTGTCTTCAGTTGTACAGAACGGACAAATTTTTGTCAGGATATGTCTGAGTGATTTTGCCTAATGACCAGGAACCACGTGGAGCAATTGGATCCATGATGACCACTATATCACCAACAGTGAAGTTTCTACGTGGCTTCCTCCATTTTTGTCGTTCCTGAAGCAGTGGAAAATATTCCCTTATCCACCTTTTCCAAAACAGATCAGACAAATATTGGACTTGCCGCCATCTACGTCTGATATACAAGTCACTTTTTTGGAAAAGTCCTGGAGGAAGAAATGGGTTTGATCTTAACTGCAAGATATGATTTGGCGTGAGAGCTTCTAAGTCATTTGGATCATCAGAAAGCTTTGTGATAGGACGGTCATTAAGAATAGCTTCAGCTTCACAAAGAATAGTGTGAAAGCTTTCATCATCCAAGCATTGTTGTCGAAGTGTAGAGTACAACACTTTCTTTACAAGACGAATGAGCCTCTCCCACACACCTCCATGATGTGATCCTGCAGGGATATTAAAGGTCCATTTTATTCCTTTTGACAGGAAAGCACGCTGAATTTTATCATGATCCAAACTCTTCAAAGCATTTCTAAGCTCTCTCTCTGCTCCAATAAAATTAGTGCCGTTATCAGATCTTAAATGCAGTACTTGGCCACGACGGCACATAAAACGACGAATACAATTTATGCAGGAATTTGTATCCAGAGAGTAAGCTACTTCAATGTGTACTGCTCGACTGGTCATGCAGGTAAACATAACTCCATATCTTTTAACAACACTGCGACCTCTCTTCACATCAATAGGTCCAAAGTAGTCCACACCAGTGTTGGAAAAAGGAGGCAAATCTGGCATTATCCTTTCCTTTGGCAAGTCAGCCATTTTTTGTTCTCCAATTTTGCCTTGAAAACGTCGACACGCAACACATTCAGAGATTACTTTTCTACAAGCAGAGTTTGCATTAATAATCCAGTACTTATTTTGCAAAGTTGACAACATGTGGTTTCTCCCTGCATGACCTAGTTGTCTATGAACATGCTGCATTATAAGTTTGGATACATGATGTTCTTTCGGCAGGATAACTGCTCTTTTTGTCTCTTCAGGCATTGCTGCTCTACTAAGTCTTCCACCCACTCCAAGTAAACCATCCATCAATACCGGATCAAGCTTGCAGACGTTACTACACCTTTTGACTCCAGATGTTCCACTTTGCAAGGAAGAAATTTCTTGTTTAAATGCATCATGTTGACAAAATCCAATAATTGCTGATTCTGCTTGAGAAAGATCATTTGGTGTTAGACTTCGACCATGGAATCCAGTTCGAAACCTTCTCATTTCGGACACTCCTTTGAAAACTGCACTGCAATCAAACACAACTCTAATTGTCTTTTTTTTAGGATGGTATACCCCATGATGTGGGATATACCACACCTTACCATCATCTCGAAGTAACTGATCTTGTGGTACTGCTTCAGCATACCCCTTGTTGATAACATCAGTAAGAAAAGTGGTGTACTCTTCTTGAAACTCCTGGTTCCAACTGAACTTCCTATTCAAGCTCTTTAAACGTTGTTCTGCAAGGCATCTATTATTAGGCATGATGACATCATTCTTTCTGAAGGGTAGGTCAATACAATAATGACCATTTTCAGTACTAACTGACTGATCCATTATCTCCATAAACCTCTGATCTTCTCCAGACATTTTGAAATCATCCTCTGAAGAATTCTCATCAAAATCATGATTGTACTGAGCAACCAATAATTCTTCCAGCTTGATAACAGAAATCCTATTAGCAGTGACTGACTGAAACCCAATCTCCTGTCTGTCATCTGCTTCCTTCACAAACCCATTTATGACCCATCCCAATAGGGTCTTGACGGCATAGGGTCCTTGACCTTCACTACTGATGATCTCCCATGGTTCCAAGAGCTTTGGAGCATTTGTGCCAATTAACAATTCAACGTCAGCATCCAACTTGGGAATTTTGATATCATCCAAATACCTCCATTTCCTTAGATATTCAAGATTAGGTACATTATATTTACTTACAGGTATTGTCTTCTGAGTAAAGACTTCTGGCAAATCCATGAATTTATCCTCAGATAATCCTGAAATCTCCAGTCCAGTGAGCACAGACGTGTTTACTACATTTTCGTGCCCCATTGTTCGACGCAATATGCACTTCTTTGTCCCAGTCATCTTCAGCTTCCGCATAAATCCTTCGGTACAAAAAGTGGCAGTGCTCCCTGGATCCAAGAAAGCATATGTTGTTACTGTAAAATCTCCAAGCTTAGATTTTACCTGCACTGGCACAATAGACAAAGAACAATCCTGTTCTCCAGCCCCAATATGAGCATAGGTCTGCAAAGTAACAAGAGCATTACTCACTTGTTTCTCCTCAATGGTTTTACCCTTAGCTGAGATATGCAGTATAGTAGGATGCTTCTGACTACACATACTACAAATTTGACGATTCGTACAGTCTTTGCTAAGGTGCCCAAATTTCAAACAAGCAAAGCAAATTCCATGATTCTTCAAGAATTCAATCTTTTGTCTGTGAGTCATTTTATGAATCTCAGGACACTTTTCCAAAACATGATATTCTTTGCATGCATAGCAGCAGGATGAAAAACTGTGCTGTGATGGGTGGACTTTAGACTGAAAATCTTCAACAGTGTTGTCTACAGCCACTGTAGCGGAATTTCGCCCTCTACCACTGTAAGGCACAGATCTGACTTTGGCTTTATGGGATATAGGTGCTTGTGTATCTTTAATATCTCCAAAGAGAGGATCAGTGAGAATCTTAACCTGATGTTCAATGAAGTCCACCATATCTGTAAACTTGAGCCTACAACCCTTTCGTTCTTGTAATTCACAAGCTGTGGTTCTCCATTTCTCCCTGAGTCGGTAAGGCAATTTCATCATGATATTCTTAAGGTTCGATGAAACAGTCTCATCCATATACTGCAAGTTTACCATCACATTGCAGTACCCTCTCAGAAACAAAGCATATACTTGCAAACCACTGATGTCATCAGGTTTTATTACAGGCCAGTTCAAAGCCTTTTCCATGTAGGCTGCAGTGATTTTCAACTCGTGACCAAAGTGTTCCTTCAACAAATTCTTGGCTTTACGGAATCCTTGTTCTGCTGACATATGATGACAACTTCTAACCAACTCTCTCAGTTGTCCTCTAGTGTACTGTTCTAAATAATACAAGCAATCCTGTGCATTTGCGGTCTTTCTTTCAATTCCATGCTCAAAAGCTTGAATGAAGGCAGCAAACTGTAAGGGATCTCCATCAAAGATTGGAATTACTCGAGGAGGTAATGAAGCCACGTCCCCCCTATGCACAAGCTGAGCTGTTAAGTTTGCCTGTTGCTGCATGATGTTATACAAAATACCTTGTCCTACATCAGTTTGCGGATGAACATAAGATTGCAAAGAATCAATTTGTAATTGGGAATGAGAGACTGGATTATTTTGAACAACAGCTGTGCCATCCTGTATGCCTACAGCTTGTTGTGTAGTTGTACAGTGCATTGCAACTTGAATAGGACTCCCAGGAGGATGTACTTGTGAATCAGGATTCAACGAGTGTGATTTTTTACACTTTGAATCATCGGATGATCCCTTTTTGCTGCTTCCAACATCACTAGTTTTTAAAACTGACAACCTTGCATCGTTGGCTGCTATTTTTGCATTCATCATGAGTTGTTCCTTTTGTCTTTTGAGTCTTTCACTTTGAATGCGAAGTCTCTCTTCTTCCTCCTCCAAAGTATGTTTCTTCTCCATAGCAGCAGCATGTTGTAATAATGCAGCCCTTTCTGCCATCGCTTTTATCCGTGCAGAAGAAGTTGAACTTGAAGTACTTGCTGAACCTTTTGACACTTTGCTGCATTGGGATTGTTTTGTAGACACATTTGAAATACTGTCATCAGGTCCTATTTCTCTGCTTACTGCAGATGAAGCATCACAGGTTTTATCCACACTCAATGTTTTTCCCACATCAGACAACCATTCTGTGATTTCCTTTTGAAAACACTTATTTTCAGCCATTTTAGCATCGAACCATTTGGTTTGCTTATCAAACTCATCCTGGGGTATTGGCATTTCCACAATCGAATTATGCAAATCTTCAGCTTCTTCACAATATTTGACAAACCTCTTCATTTGCTTTTTCACATTTGGTACAGTCTCACTTGTGATTTTAAGAGAAATGATATATCATTCACCTTTTTTGCGACACATTTTCATCAACAGCACCATCATCATTTGCAATGTTTTCCATAACCTTTCCACCATCAACATCAGCAGCCATTTCACAACCTGAATTTTCCTTTCCATCCATGAACAACAACACAGCCAGCACAAACTATCAGCACAGCATGTCTCCGCTTGATCCAAAACTTCACATTCCATTACATGAAGCCTTTAAACAACATAAACAGCACCCACCAGTCTTCCTTGTCGTCTGCTCCGTCCGCGTTGCAAACTCAATCAAAACAAGCAAGTTCCTTTAATCCTCGTTTACTTTCCTATTTGGCGTTTATACGGAAATCCACTCCAATAGCGCTCCACGTACAATCCATTCAACGCCGCTCAGCAATCCAACGGGAACCAAGTTTTTACTATTGTATCAGCAGCTAAGTGCCGGAGGCTTGGAATATCAACGCACGCTTTACGCACACATCCAATGTCCAGTCTTCATGTCGATTTCAGTCTAACATTGCTTTATTGAACATAATGGAAATACATACTTGCAACGATGAATGGTGGCCACCTTCCCTTCCTGAAGTGTGGTAAAAACTGTATACGTTCCCTGCACCAAGCCTGCTTCCTCTACGTGAATGAAACACCGACTTAAAAACCCTATGTGCATATACTGCCCCCAAGTGGTGACAACCCAAAATA
>NW_015536460.1:46062-51429 GCF_001515605.1 Sinocyclocheilus anshuiensis | reverse complement strand
TTCCCTTCCTGCTTGGATTCTACCGGTGATCTCTTTTTGCTGTAGCCTGCTTATTGCCTGGTCAACCTCAGCGTGGGCTTTCCATTTACGGCCAGTGCGGATCTGGACGTTGGCATCCCTCACTGACTGGTCAGTGGACTCCTTCATCTCTATCACAAGCCTGGATTTCTTCCGTTTGTAAGCCATGGTGATTGACTGTAGGGGCAGCTGGAGTATAGTATAGTAGTACAGTATAGTAGGATGCTTCTGACTACACATACTACAAATTTGACGATTCGTACAGTCTTTGCTAAGGTGCCCAAATTTCAAACAAGCAAAGCAAATTCCATGATTCTTCAAGAATTCAATCTTTTGTCTGTGAGTCATTTTATGAATCTCAGGACACTTTTCCAAAACATGATATTCTTTGCATGCATAGCAGCAGGATGAAAAACTGTGCTGTGATGGGTGGACTTTAGACTGAAAATCTTAAACAGTGTTGACTACAGCCACTGTAGCGGAATTTCGCCCTCTACCACTGTAAGGCACAGATTTGACTTTGGCTTTATGGGATATAGGTGCTTGTGTATCTTTAATATCTCCAAAGAGAGGATCAGTGAGAATCTTAACCTGATGTTCAATGAAGTCCACCATATCTGTAAACTTGAGCCTACAACCCTTTCGTTCTTGTAATTCACAAGCTGTGGTTCTCCATTTCTCCCTGAGTCGGTAAGGCAATTTCATCATGATATTCTTAAGGTTCGATGAAACAGTCTCATCCATATACTGCAAGTTTACCATCACATTACGATACCCTCTCAGAAACAAAGCATATGTTTGCAAACCACTGATGTAATCAGGTCAATTCAAAGCCTTTTCCATGTAGACTGCAGTGATTTTCAACTCTTGATCAAAGTGTTCCTTCAACAAATTTGTGCCCTTTCTGAATCTTTGTTCTGCCGGCATATGCTGTCAGCTTTTGACCAATTATCTCGGTTGTCTTCTAGTGTACTGTTATAGATAATAAAAGCAATCCTCTGCATTTGTGGTCTTTCAATTCCATGCTCAAAAGCTTGAATGAAGGCAGCAAACTGTAAGGGATCTCCATCAAAGATTGGAATTACTCGAGGAGGTAATGAAGCCACGTCCCCCCTATGCACAAGCTGAGCTGTTAAGTTTGCCTGTTGCTGCATGATGTTATACAAAATACCTTGTCCTACATCAGTTTGCGGATGAACATAAGATTGCAAAGAATCAATTTGTAATTGGGAATGAGAGACTGGATTATTTTGAACAACAGCTGTGCCATCCTGTATGCCTACAGCTTGTTGTGTAGTTGTACAGTGCATTGCAACTTGAATAGGACTCCCAGGAGGATGTACTTGTGAATCAGGATTCAACGAGTGTGATTTTTTACACTTTGAATCATCGGATGATCCCTTTTTGCTGCTTCCAACATCACTAGTTTTTAAAACTGACAACCTTGCATCGTTGGCTGCTATTTTTGCATTCATCATGAGTTGTTCCTTTTGTCTTTTGAGTCTTTCACTTTGAATGCGAAGTCTCTCTTCTTCCTCCTCCAAAGTATGTTTCTTCTCCATAGCAGCAGCATGTTGTAATAATGCAGCCCTTTCTGCCATCGCTTTTATCCGTGCAGAAGAAGTTGAACTTGAAGTACTTGCTGAACCTTTTGACACTTTGCTGCATTGGGATTGTTTTGTAGACACATTTGAAATACTGTCATCAGGTCCTATTTCTCTGCTTACTGCAGATGAAGCATCACAGGTTTTATCCACACTCAATGTTTTTCCCACATCAGACAACCATTCTGTGATTTCCTTTTGAAAACACTTATTTTCAGCCATTTTAGCATCGAACCATTTGGTTTGCTTATCAAACTCATCCTGGGATATTGGCATTTCCACAATCGAATTATGCAAATCTTCAGCTTCTTCACAATATTTGACAAACCTCTTCATTTGCTTTTCCACATTTGGTACAGTTTCACTTGTGATTTTAAGAGAAATTATATCATTCACCTTTTCTTTGATTTTGTTTACTTGATTCAACTTCTGTTTTCTAAACCCTTGCAAATTTTCAAAGCGCAGAGCAACCAACCCCCTTTGCAGTCATTTTTCTTACTCTTTTTTGCGACACATTTTCATCAACAGCACCATAATCATTTGCAACGTTTTCCATAACAACCTTTCCACCATCAACATCAGCAGCCATTTCACAACCTGAATTTTCCTTTCCATCCATGAACAACAACACAGCCAGCACAAACTATCAGCACAGCATGTCTCCGCTTGATCCAAAACTTCACATTCCATTACATGAAGCCTTTAAACAACATAAACAGTCTTCCTTGTCGTCTGCTCCGTCCGCGTTGCAAACTCAATCAAAACAAGCAAGTTCCTTTAATCCTCGTTCACTTTCCTATTTGGCGTTTATATGGAAATCCACTCCAATAGCGCTCCACGTACAATCCATTCAACGCCGCTCAGCAATCCAACGGGAACCAAGTTTTTACTATTGTATCAGCAGCTAAGTGCCGGAGGCTTGGAATATCAACGCACGCTTTACGCACACATCCAATGTCCAGTCTTCATGTCGATTTCAGTCTAACATTGCTTTATTGAACATAATGGAAATACATACTTGCAACGATGAATGGTGGCCACCTTCCCTTCCTGAAGTGTGGTAAAAACTGTATACGTTCCCTGCACCAAGCCTGCTTCCTCTACGTGAATGAAACACCGACTTAAAAACCCTATGTGCATATACTGCCCCCAAGTGGTGACAACCCAAAATAAATCGACATTAACACATTGGCTCCTAGTGTTATAAATGTAGATACATTTTTTTTTAAATACAAATATGAAAAACTTTCGAAGATTTACGATGCTGATGACCGTTAAACGTGTCATCACAGTCTTGTGAAAAGGGTCCATCACCAGCGTTGGTGTTTTACAGTGTTGCCAGATTGGGCGGTTTTGAATTTGATTGTGCGGGTAAAAATTGGCTTGGGCGGATGGACAAAATTTGGGCTGGTTTGGGGTCAGTTTGGCGGTTTTCAGACATATAAATTGCATAGGCTAATTGTTTAACAAACAAGCCCAAGTATGCATGTACTGCATCCAGTCAGTCATCAGAACGTTACTACACACACACACACACACACACTGCAGAGGCGCTGGTGCTGATGTAAACGTCGACAGCCGCACTTATCACGAGGGCTCAGCAGACATGTTATGATTCATGAGTGACAAGTTTGTAGCGTGATAAGTTATAACGTATCTGATTTTGAATGTAGTGACTATATTCAAGTAATCACAATGCCTAAATATAAGTTAAAGAGTGGGAGAGCGACTCAACTCTCAAAACGTGAATTATTGTGGAGTGAGATGACACGAAGGCTCTATCACTGCAACTCCGAAATCAGAGCACATTTGAATTAGGCATAATTAATCAAAACCGAAACTAATTATGTCGGTTTATACGATCCTGTCTTTTATCTTTTAAACGGTCCAGATTGATAAATCCTTGAATACTGGTAGACTTGGTTTTGACTGCAAATTTCTGTATTATGTTCTACAATATGAACTAAACAAGAGGCTTCCTCTAGTTCTGTGTAAAATTATAGAGCGGCACGAAGGTAAGCGCATTATTGTTGTTATTTTTTTTTTTAATTGCCGGATTATAATTCAGTAGGCCTAAGTATCAGTTTTGACTGTCATGGTGTGTGCATGAACTAGTGTGAAATACCTGCTAATTACGTTGCTTTTTCCAATCACTTATATTGGGCACTTTTTGCATTTAAATTGGATTATTCTGACTGCTGACATTGAAAACGATGCATTTCTTGATTTGCCGCTTTGACAGTGTCAGCTTGCATATTTTATTCATGTTCGCTAGCCTAATTCTCTTTAATGTAGGCTATTTGCCCCGATTCAATCCGTTTACCTGGGAAATTTATCTTACTTTATATTTATATTATTTTGTCATCATTCTTTTGTTTTAAGGAGTTAAAATGGCCCTTATCAACCTTGATTTACATATTCCATCATATTATTTTCAGTTAAAGTTTTGGGCGGGGTTTTGTGAGCTTTTGGCCTGGAAATCGTCCATCTAATTTGGCAACACTGGTTTTGAATCAGCATCATTATCATTTCAGTATTTTAGTGAATGTGAGCTATGCTCTGATTTTAAATCATAATTTTGTCAGCTCCTGAAATGGGTCATACCATTGATATTACCAGAGCACACAGCAGTATAAGTAAATAGAATACTTGGTTGATAGAATTATTGCATGGATGGAGCAAGAACAATGTAAGTGTCTAAAATACATGCACACAGTTCAGTTGAATGGTAAAAATCGCCCTCTTTAACAGTGCAGTTAACCTAAATGTACGAAGCTAAAATAACCTCAACATTAACAACAACACTGAAATAAGAGTGAAAATTTATATTTTTTTTTTTTTTTTTAAAAAGAAAAAAAAAAAAAAAAAAAAAAAAGACAAAAGAGGCTCTGATGGAAAAAAAGAGCGAGCCGGCATTTGACGGGCACTTGTCAAACTTCTGGGGTGGAGCACGTTTTTACGTGCATCTGGCTGATAGATCAACCATGATTTATCTGTCAATCAGATGCATTTTAAACCACTTTTTCTGTGTGTGTGTTTGGACGTGTGTGCACATGGGCAAAGAAACAAGATACTCTTATGTATGACCGGACGATTTATTCATATCCAAAACGAGACGATGTGAACATGTAGTGCATGTTTCATTCATATTCGAAGCCGGAGGGCGCTCTCACGCAAAAAGTTCAAAACGGCCTCCTAGAAGTAATATATAATAACTTATGACGTGCAGGAAATCCCTAATATGGACAAAGGCATCCAGCTATGGCTGTAGCAAAAAAAAAAAAGTTAATGTGCTAATTGATATAGCATTTATTACAGTATAGAAACTATTCTGCCTTATTATGTGTTTGTATAAACCAATCCTAAAATTGTCATTAGGAAAATACAGAAAAAAATATTATAGAATACAAATGATTGGTTATCGTCCAGCAGTGTATTTGATTTCTTAGCCAATTAAAATACATAAGAAAAAATAAAGCCTGTCAATTAGACAAAAGTCAAAAGTTGTTATTTTGTTTTACATTTCTGAAATGATGGCTATGCCCCTATGTGTGCAGTACAGAACACAGAGCATTAATTTTAATTTGATAACAAGTAGACGATTCCTGACCTTAAGCATCCAATTCCAGAATTGGAATAGATTTTGGATTCCCGAGCCTAGGTATGGGTTAACATGTTAAAGGGGTCATATGATGCTTTTTTAAAGATCATTATTTTGTGTATTTGGTGTAACAGAATATGTTGA
>NW_015536460.1:40739-46049 GCF_001515605.1 Sinocyclocheilus anshuiensis | reverse complement strand
CTTGTAACACTCCAAAGAGAAAGGAAAACTTGAAATCGCATCATATGACCCCTTTAAATAAAATGCTCTTTTTTTGTCCTACCAAAAATGTGCCTGGATTCCACCTTTGTTATTATAACAAACTACACTTTCAATGTGATTTTTAACTATTCAAATCAAGAAGACTCACGGGCTGTCTTCTCTGCTGGACACACATCCTTGTGTAAGTGTTCTTTAGCCTGTTGATTTTCATTCATAGTATTCAGCTAACTATGAAATATTTTGCAATAAGATGATATCTAAGATTTTTTAATTAATGAATGAATGGATTTATTTATTTTTACCTTATTGGAATCGAAATTAGGAATTGACAAGAATTGGAATCATATAAATTCAAACGATGCCCAAACTTACCAATACCCCACATTATTTTTTACTGGCACCTTTCCATTCACACTGTTTCTAGCACATTTCAATTCACACTGTTTTAAACCCTTTCTTTTCTTTTAAACCCTCACTTACCCTTCTTTGCTTTTGCCCTTCTTAAAAACAACCACAACATCTTATACGTGAATTTACTTTTCAAAATTAGCTATAAAACAGTAGCTCCTGGCAACAGGGATAGGTATTATGTTTGCTTAAAATGACAATTTATGAGACTAATATCATGTTTTGCTCCAAAATCACTATATAACATCAGTCGTGTTTGAAACAGTTAGCTTCTGTGGTTCCATGTTGCTTCTTATCACAGTGAGACATATATATATATTTTTATAAAAAATATTTTATAAAAAATCTTTACTGTGATACAAGCTATGTCAATTAGCATTGCATTGCAATTGGGTGTTTATTGTCTTCCACGTTTCATCAGTCAAAGCGTCTCTATCTGCATGTTATTCAGCTGTAGTGATATCTGATGCATTTGTCCATACAAAGGATATCCTGGGTCTCACTTGTGAAACATGGGTGTTAGGGTTAGGGTTAACACTGCTCCATAGTGCTCACATCGTCTCATTTTGGGTAAAAATAGAAAAATAATACTAAAGTACTTTGTAATGCAGTAACTTGAGTAGTTTTTCAGTAAACTACGTTTTTACTCTTACTTGAGTCATATTATTTTTCAGTACTTTTACTTGTACTCAAGTAAATTACTCCTCTCTCTGTGTGTGTGTGTGTGTGTGTGTGTGTGTGTGTGTGTGTGTGTGTGTGTGTGTGTGTCAGCTCTTACCTTCTGTGTTACTCAGGGCCTTGTGGATGAATTCTGAAGCTGGGAATAAGTCCTTGCTGATGTCAAACCTGTATTCATCCATTACAAGCACACCGTAGTAAGTGATGTTCATTTCTTGGTAATATTCCGCCCTTGTATAAATCTTTCCTTGCAGGTATTCCTTGTATGCCACAGTGTTCAGGATGTGGGTAATACCCATCTCCTTCAGTTTGGCTTGGACCATTGATGTCTCTCTGCACAAAAACACAACAGCCTAGATTAGTCTTTCATTAAAGGGGAGTTAAAAGGTAGAAATATAAAACAACTCTTACAGTGAGAGAAATAACCGCATGTAGTGTTTGATTCCTGTTCATACTGTAGCAGTGTGTCGCAGACTTATTCATTTCCAATGAAGACATTGGGCCAGACCTCAGTGACAGGTGTCCAGAGCACTTTACATTTGCACATGCGACACTCCAGTTGGAAAATGTTTACAAGAAAATGATTGTGTAACGTTGACAACTCAGTTGTCACTTGAGTTTCCTGAGTTTCTGTTGTCACTTGAGGTTCAGGAGCACTTGGAGCTGGGAGACAAAACTGTTCTGCATCAACCAGATCCACTTCAGGTTCTAGTTCAGGACGTGGGACACACAGTGGCTCTGGATCAGGCTCTGCTGAGACCCCAGTGGGCTCCACTCTGTTTTTCTGGAAAGATTTTTTTCTACAGCCTTCCATCTTCTTCGGAAGAATGCACAGGTTTTATTGCTCTTCCTCACTTTAGTATTTTAAGATAAAAGAAGGTGGGGAGAAGCTATTAGAAACATCGCTAACCACAGATTAAACATGAATAATTAGTCTAACTTCTAAGAATGTGCTAATATTGTGCTGTTTGACATTGGTGACTTTATTTAACAGAGTCAACATGCAGTTGTTGCTCTATAGTACACATTAGATTTGGTGTATAAATGGATCATTTAAATCTTTAAATATCAATTAAACACAAAAATGTGCATATGCTGAATGCATATACAAAATATGCATAAGAAATATAGATATATCTGCACATATTGCAGATTTTGCCACATTTGTGTTTGCATCTCACTGTAATGTATTTCAAACGGTCTGTTGACATTCACCTTTTGGGCTGGTCTTCAGTGGTTGCAGGAGACATATTGATGCCACCCTGATCATTCCCATTCACTGAGATAGTGCTGCTGATGTCAGTCTTCAGCTGCACATCTCTCTTTTGTGTGGACATGATGTCTGATGTACTGTAGGCTATTTAGTACTGTCTGATATTGTCGTCAAACTGTATCTGATATTATCAGATGCACAGTTGTCAAGCTCTTCCTGATACACACTGTGTGTGAGACTGACTGTACAGATCGTGTCTATAAACTGTATGAATATAGACTCTGTATTGACTGGCGTCTGTACAAAGTCTTCGCAGACTTTCGCTCAGACTCGCGTCTTTGCTCTTTGCTCGGTGGTGACTCTCTTCGCATCCACCCGGATTATCACTGAACTTCAGAGTAGGGATGGGCGGATCGATGTTGTATCGAAAGGATCGATCCTCACATAAAAATATCGATTCTAATTTGCATTTTTTTACTTTAATTTTACATTAATTTTATTTATTTATCAAGAAATTCGGTGCATAAAAAAGATTCTAAGTATATTAGCGAATAATTGTGTTGGATAGAACCTTTTCTCCTGCTCATTGGAACACACGCAAATGCTGAAAGACAGAAACCAATCAATCACAGAGAGTCAGCGTTCGCTGCTGACGCATAGCTCAGAGTGCTTGTTTAAATAGGGCTGCGTTTCCCAAAAGCATCAGAAGCATAAGTAGATCTTAAGAAACCATTGCCACATTATTACATTACATTAGCCTACATAACATTGTTACTATATATAAAATTAATTCTGAAAAATGCATCACGGTTTCCACACAAATATGAAGCAGAAATAATAATAAGTGTTTCTTAGCAGCAAATGATATTAGAATGATTTCTGAAGATCATGTGACACTGAAGACTGGAGTAATGATTCTGAAAATTCAGCTTTGATCACAGATGCATTTTAAATTACATTTTAAAATTTATTAAAGTAGAAAATAGTTATTTTAATTGTTATATTTCACAATATTGCTGCTTTTACTGTTTTTTTTTTTTTTGTTTGTTTGTTTGTTTTTTTTGTTCAAATAAGTGCAGCCTTGGTGAGCATGATACTTAAAAAAATATATATTACAAAATATTACTGACCCCAAACTTTTGTGTACATGTAATCTTTATTTTAAATTGGCCAGTTTGTGCAAGTAAATTTATTTAAACTGGTGTGCAAGTAAATTTATTTAAACTGGTTGTTCAAATGGATTGTGTTGTGTTCTGCAATTGCTGTTAATAAATCTGTCAGAAAAAAAATATGCTAAAGTTTCACCTTTAGGGTAACAGCCTGGCAGCCTTTTACAAAAATTAACCATGGTTTTATTACAGTAACCACAGTTTACCACAGTATTTGTACTAAAACGGCAGTAACCACAAATTTACCATGGGAATAATAATAATAATAATACATTTTAGTACTTATGTAACACCATGTTTATTTCTCATGAGGTATCCTCAAAGGTGCACCTTTGTAACTTATCTACCCTTAAAGCATGCATACTTGTATGGTACTAATATGCTCACTTTTAGGGGTATAGTTGCATCCTTGAGGTTACTGCCCCAGTACAGGGCTAAAATACAATTATAGTATATTTTATTTCTGACAGTGTAAACAAAAAAGGCCTATGAAATGTTAAAAAACATGGCTTTAAAATCTAATATTAAGTGAGTATAATTACTGATTATATTCTTTTAATAATTTAAAAGATCAGTTTAGTTTAGAGGTATCGGTATCGGCGATACTGGGCTTGAAAATATCGGTATCGGATCGAAAATAAAATAAGAGGTATCGCCCATCCCTACTTCAGAGATGCTGCGAGCGCGCGGCTCCTTAAAACAGCCTGTTCGATGACGTCATCAAATCGTTGTAGTTCCACAGTTGCCATAGAAACGGAATGTTTACTACAAGCGGAGGAACTCAGATTATCACCGATTGCTCTAATGATCTCTCAGTGATTGATTTCAAACACATTACTGCTTTACATGGTTTACACATATTTCTCTGAAATTCTGCACTCTCACAAATTCTCACATAAACAACAAAGTGCAGATATAAGAGATTCATGCATCATCCGGTGTAGACAGCTTCATTGATTATAACGGGATTTTTTAAAGTTCTTAAACTTGCGCTAAACTGAACTCGATAATGTTCTTTGGTAAAATAAATATTTTTTGCTTGCTTTCTGTACAGAACTTTCTATATGTATATAATTTACTCGCTGCTTGAATACCAGTGGAAATGAAAGCGTTATAATTAATAACTTACAGTGTGATCACGTAAAATACAAATTTAGTGGTATTAAAACTGACACTGCAAAGATTTGATTGAGTTGGATGATAGAAGACATCTGCAAGTTTTGTTACAAGGAATTGTAACTATCCACTTCTTCCAGTGCTGTCTGAATCAAACTGAATCGAGAACCATTTCAGATCTTTTTGCAAACCTGTTTGACTGATTAGATCACATTTGTGTGATGCATTCACGAATATGGCATCGCTAGTTTTAATTCTGATAGTTGATAGAAAACCTGAAACAACTTGAAAATTATTCTCAGGCCAGTATACATCAGTCGCATTGAATGGCATCATTTCCGTGTCCGCTCTATCAGATCCCAAAAGAAATCAACACACAGCTCTAATATGCACTCATGCTGTGTTGTAAAATCATGATCCTAACTTTTGTCTCTATATCAAAGTACCAGTGGGCCAGACAGCGATTCATATTTTATGATATATTATATATAATATATTATATTATATATATATTACATAATATATTCATATTTAGGCCACCAGGGCACCATACAGACTTTATTAAAGAATGTGCTGATTTTATATCCGAGTTAGTGCTGGCTGCAGATAAAGTTTTAATTGTTGGTGATTTTAATATCCATGTTGATAATTAAAAAGATGCATTGGGATCAGCATTCATAGACATTCTGAACTCTATTGGGGTTA
>NW_015536460.1:30227-40697 GCF_001515605.1 Sinocyclocheilus anshuiensis | reverse complement strand
AGCCAGTTGAGTCCTCTGCACAATGTGACTTTGCTGCAGCCTGGAATTGAACTGCTGGTTTCGTCTGGCCAGACTTGACTTGACTTGACTTATAAATCATTAAAATATTAGTGTCCAGGATACTGTGAGCTCAAAGACTGTTGTGTATACTGTGACTTTTTAAAAGCTTAGTTTAAAGATGTGCTATATAGTGCTCATAAATGGCTGTTGAGACTCCATTCTTACTCGAAATTCTCCCACAGGCCCGGTGCTCTGTCGATTTATTCTACCTTTTCAGACATTTCAGATTGTGCTACCATAATAACATTAAAGTGGTGTAATGTAGTTTGAGGCTTAATGAACATCCAAACTTACCCCAAATCCTAACCCTAACCAAATGTCTTCTATAAATTCTGACTAACTTAAATACCTCTGATTGGTCATGCATTCAAGAGATCAACAGACATGTCTGTGATTGGCCACCATGCTCAACGCTGCAAAAAACATGTTGAAAATAGAAACCTTTGATGCTCTCCAGAGTGCAAACACAAATATGCATGTTTGTAAAATCTGTTTTGTAAATATGATCATGATCGTAGTTAACCCCATGATGCTTGCTCCAATTAGGCCCAGGACATCAAACACTTAGGCTTCTTCAAGACCTCCTGTTCAGCCCACTTCTCTGGCTCATCTGAGGCTCCCAGTTCCTACAATGCTACAGGGGCTCTCCTTACCTACTTACTACGGGGCACCTGTTACACTGACTTCTCTTTGGCCTTGACCTCTGCCGGATCTGCCATGACCCCTTCTCTCTAACAGCTTTCTTGGGGCTTCCCCACTTGTTGGCCATGCTTCGCCACTTGTTGTTTTTTTTGGGGGTATTTGTGTCTGTGGGGGAGCGTAATCATTCTGCATTGTGAACGTGTGAAAGGGTTGCCACTTCATTTTTGTGTATTCTGTGTTCTGCATTGTAGTGGATTTAATTATTTTATTTGACAAATTAAAAAGAAAAAGTATCAATTTGATCGTTTCCCCATTCATTTCAATGTGGGGTCTCCCATCACATTAAGAGTGCGACTTTTTATTCACACTAACATACAACCAGATATCAATCCAGTTTAACTTTTTATTTGTAGAACTACCAAGTGTTGACAACCGTACAAAGTCTCATGCCATTTAGACTGAACATTTTAATTTTTTATTTTAGCAAACGTCATTTGAGGGGTTAAATGGTCAAAGATTGACAAAGTTATTTTAAAGGCAGCGGCTATTTGCAATTAGTGTAAATAGCAATTAGATTCTATTTACACTAAGTGCAAATAGCATATTTTCTTAGCGATAGATAGATGCTATTTACAATAAGTGCAAATAGCATATTTTCTTAGAGATAGATACTATTTACACTAAGTGCAAACAGCGATGGATGCAATTTACAATAAGTGCAAATAGCAAAGGATTCTATTTACACTAAGTGAAAATAGCAGTATTTTTTAACGATATGCTATTTACACCGTGCAAATAGCTATAGATTCTATTTACACTGTTAAAACAGCAAGATTTTCTGCTATTTATACTACTTATTGCAAATAGTAGCAATTATCTGCACCTCAGTATTGTAGCACATTATAAAACAGTACACAATAATAATGTATTGAGTGTAAATTATCATTTTAATTCAAATTATTAAATGGATGCACCTTATTGGGACAATAAAGCCCTCCCTACACCTACCCTAACCCTACCCGGTACTTCATTTTCAACTTTTTGATTATTTCCTTCATTTTTATTGAAAATACATGCCTTTCCGATGCGATATGAGATTTGAAACGGGAGAAAAAAAGTTCGGCACAAGGCGGGTTCGAACTCGGGTCGATCGCGTCAAAAAGCACACGCCACTGAAACTTTTATCATTGTTGACTATCCCAGTCAGATGTTGGTGGGCGGAGTTAGTGTAAACAGACACTCCGTATTTTAAAATACCCAACTTGTGGAGTATTCACGTAAACACGGTTATGTCTTAACTGAAGCTAAACAGTTAGGGGAAAATGGTGTCAGTATATGGGATCCGTGCATTAGGACAGCACAATATACGTCATATACCTGCTGCTGTCTTTGTTAATCAAAAAAAATATATAAAATAAAAAATACTGCTCTTAACTGAATTAATTTTGTAGCTTTAATTCATAACTTTGTTCACATTTTATTACTGACTATTTACTTGTCTTCAGTAAGCTAGAGAACTTTGTGTAATAGTTACTAGTAGGCTAGTGTTGTGTAGAATGTATACTTCGGGGCAGCCACATATACTACAGTGCAGAGGTCTGCGCGGGACTGTTTTTTTTAGTCCCGCTCCCGCAAAGTTTATATTCCGCACCCACCCGCTCCCGCTATATATTCACTCTTTGTTCACCCGCTGTCCGCTTAGAATAATTTTCTTCCCCACCCGACCGTTCTCGCTAAATTTAGATCTCGTTTCCAGAATCTCACATTTAAATTTCCGCTACTGAAAGAAAGAGAGATAGGCTGACAAATAAAAGTGTAGTCTTCACAAAATTGTATGTTATTTTATTCGTCTTGTCAAGAGTCTTGAATTTATTGACTTTGACTTGAATTTATATGAATTATCTTAGAAAAAGTGTCGCATCCTTATTCTGCTCTGTCACTCATCGACAACCTGCCTGTTCTGTCTGAGGGCCATATATTTACGACAGGTACAGCCTGCTCTGAGCATCGTTATGCACATGCTGCGCACAGACCATGCAAATAAAACGCGCGACGTTTAAATGTTTAAAGCAGGGCTGTCCAAACTCGGTCCTGGAGGGCCGGTGTCCTGCAGAGTTTAGCTCCAACTTGCCTGAACACACCTGACTGGAAGTTTCTATGCCTAGTAAGAGCTTGATTAGCTGGTTCAGGTGTGTTTAATTAGAGTTGGAGCTAAACTCTGCAGGACACTGGCCCTCCAGGACCGAGTTTGGACAGCCCTGGTTTAAAGCATGCGTGCAGCGCGTACACAGACCGCCCGCTCCCGTTCAAATTACACCAGAGTTACCGACCGCTACCACGTTTTATTTGGGAATTTAATCCCATGGAGCAAAAATTCCGGTCGGGTCCCGTGGTTCCCGCGGGAATGCAGACCTCTACCACAGTGCAACAAAATTGTGATGTCACAGCAGATCACACTTAATTTACCCCCACCCCCACACGACTCTAATGTATGATATATGAAAAGAATCAAAATAAGAGTGTTAGAACAGAAATAATTAAACCAGACATGACAACTCAGGTTAATTTATTGGCAGTAATGACCATAAAGTCAGAATCATAATTCCTGTACTTTGCTTTCTGACTAGGCAAAGTTTCACTTTACAGAAACACATTTTCACATGACAGAGTTTAATAACAGAATAAGCATATTGGATTAACTTGCAGTGCCAAAAATGTAAACATGAGATATTATGGCTTTAGGTGATGGTTTAACATTGTTATAGGACCAAACACACAATGTAAATGGAAAGAACTGTCTGTATAGCATTAACCAATAACTTCTAAAGTTTAAAGTTCTTAAAGTTAAACTTCTAAGTTATGCATTTCTAATATACATACTGTACCAATACACATTACTAATCAATTCTACCACAACCAAAGTGTCATATAAAAACAGCTCAGAACATCAGTTTGGGTTGCTTATACTGCTACCCTCACTGTCTGAGGCATCCATATGTGCAGTTTATAATATTGTTATTGTGGTTATGATAGATTTTTTACTATTTACAGAATTCAATTCACACTAATCATCATTAAGCATAAATATGAAAGTCACTGACTGCCTAACATTAAGCCCACACAGTGGAAAATATGTAGCGTAACAGTGCACACTGACAATAACTAAAGTTTATAAAAGTATCAGGTAATAGTAACAATAATTTTTATAATAATAAATACAATAGAAAACAAATGTATTTGAAATATTCACTTTCATACAACATATTTAATTCCTAAAGCCATAAACAATTGCAGTATTAGCAGCAAAACCCTTGTGGTCTCAGGATACACGAACCTTCACACTTAAACTGTGTATGCATTATTATTAATATTTAATAATTCGTTTATTTCTATACACAAGTAAAACCTCCTAAATTTGAGATATTTTATATAATTACATATTTTTTCCCAAATGTGTTGTGATGTTATTTCTTTTGGTTTCATAGCTGTCATGAATCATGACTGGATATTTATTCAAAACATTTTTTCTTTTCCTCTGATTCTCTTTTTTTAATCCACTTAATAATTCAGGATCCACTTAAGAATCAGTGACAGATTGCGTGAGTCTCTAGAACAATTCAAATGATCATGAATTCCATATGTGTTAGTTATTTAAAGGAATCCACTCATAAAAGTCATTTGTTCTGGGTTTGCTGTTGGTTTGTCATTATGTGCATTCAGCAACACCAACGCAAAAGAAATTCTGAGGCATCCAGTCCTTCTCTCTTATAACATTCAATTCAGACTGCGAACTGCAGCTCAAACAAAACATTTCTTTTGTGGCACTGTAAATTCAGTAGCAGCAACACAGGAAACACAGTCTGAATATTTTAAAATTGTGTTCTGCATCAGCAGAAAAAAATATGTCTACAAACCATTAACCAATAAGTACAAAAGTGAAAAACAAATATGTATTCTAATGAAACATCTGATGATCGTATTATAATACACAGAATTTTAATACCTCATTTATACTGCATCATGAAGACAATTCAGACTTTTTTAAATGCCCAGTTGGTGTTTTCAAGCCTATATTCAGATAAAATGAAGGAAAATGATAATAAATTATTTATGCTGTGTATACTGTTTTAAAAAAAGCATTATTTAGTGGAACTAGACCTTGGGCAGTGACACTTAACACTAGTGGCCTTGAAAAGCATGGCAGAGGCTATTGAAAAGCTATGACAAGAAATACATTTGCCGGCAATAATGGTTTCCAGAAAACGTCAGAGTTGTGATGTGTGCAACCCTTGCCTTGACACGCAGATAACAAAATTCCACAAAGCTCCATCTTCACAAAGATTATCTGCTGCCTTCTCTCCTGAATCAGAAAGCTCGTGGCAATAGCAGATCTCTTGGTATGAAAATTGAAGCTCCTCTAGCTGTTCACTGTCCAGGCTCCACAGGAAGGCGGCTTTCATAGAGACTCAAGACATGATGCACAAATTCATATTGTTCCTCCGTTTGGATCATACCACCCCTGTGGAAAAAGACACCACATGATTACAGTCAAGCCTTGCAACAACAATCACAATTACAATTAGAATTTTATGAAAATCTTGTTATAGTTTTTGCTTGTTTGTAGTTGTTTTAGCTGCTGAAAGAAAAGGTGTTTTCATGGGATTTTCTTCCAAACAGTGAATCTACAGATTAAAATGCATGACTGAGCTGCATGGCTTAAGCCCTGTCTGTGAAACCAGGCCTAAATTTCTGTGTTTAGTCTAGCTAGGACTAGCTATTAAACCTCCATCAGCTTGGCTGCCCCCTGGAAAGATATATGGAGGATTTTTTTTACTTATTCCATCAAGTCCCCAGGAGTAGATGCATGCTAATGCATGTTTTCAGGAGGAATTGGATGACTATATATACCTTTCCCTCTCACAGGGAAGGGACAGCACCACAGTAGCCCAGTACAGTACATCAACTATGATCTATGGCTATTTCGTCATGGAGGAGATGGAAATGGACCACATCTGAGACTATCCAGCTACTTTCCAAGTCCATCTGTCTACTCCAGTCCTTCCCAGGGCAGAGCCTATGCCCACTACGGACCCAGAGCCAAAGTCTACACCCGCCACAGACCAAGAACCCACTCCTGTTACAAAGCCAGAGGCTGCCGGCATGTCCATCCTGGAGCTGAATCTCAGGAGTATGTTCCTGCCCATGTTCCCATCCCCAAGGCCTTTTGGGCACTCTGCTTCCAAGCACTTTCTTGGACCTTCTTACTCTGGTGGTTCCGTCCAGCTTCCAAGCTCCTTTATCTCTGCAGGTTCGGCCCGGATCCCTGGTTCCTTTGTCTTCGCCGGTTCCACCCAGCTTCTTGGCTCCTGTTCTCCACTGTCTCTGTCCAGCTCCACTACTTCTTCTCTGCTGGCTCCATCTAGCACACGTGCTCCACCTCGAGCTTCCTGGTTCTCAGCGCTGGCTCCACCTCAGGCTTCTAAGCCCATGACTCCGCTCACCCTGTGAACACAGGCTCATCGCTCCCTCTGTGGTCTCTACTGTGGTCTGTCATCCCTCAGGCTCCCTTGTTCCTTTGGCTTCACCTTGGTCCATTGTCACTTTGATTTTACCAGACTTCCAGATCTCCGCCTGCTCCTTAGCCTTCCACTCTCTTTGGCTCCACCAGGCTCATCCTTCATCCTCATTCCACTAGCTAAGCCTTGGTCTGCCGAGTCCCCAGTTGGTTAACAGGACAGTGAACTATCCTAGTACTTCAAATATTTAATCTCAAGAATTTGTGTTGTATTCATATTCATAAGTGTTTTCGTAATTATATTTCAAAACACTCAACCAGTTGTACCTGTCTGTCCGAAGTTGGCACACAATTCCCAGCACATCCACAACTCCCTCCAACTCCAACTGACGACAGCCGATTGTTGTGGCTATGAAACACCCCGTCCGACCAATTCCAGCACTACAAAAGTTCAAAGATCATTTAAATGGTTAATGATTGATTTTATGTTTGTATTGTAACTGAATTATGACTGTTTTTTACTATATTACATGGACAATACTGTGCATATCGTGCAATGGTAGAAAAGTGTTAACCGGTAGACAATTCATAATTGTCTGGTAAGCTCCTGTACCTGCAATGTACAATAACCGGCCCACAGGATGTAAAGCCTCTCCTGTCCTCCTCAACATCATTCACTAACTGCAGCAAGGGTCCAGCGCTCTCTGGGGTCTTATGGTCCGGCCATGAGGTATACCAGTAGTGCTGCACTTTACGACTCTGGCCTCCTTGCTGGGGATACAAAAACATTTGCTCCATTACAGTATCTGACAATTGTATTTTTCAATAATTTTTCTAAAGAATGTTTATCTTATAATGCAAATACCTTTAGTATAAGGGAGCGGATTATATAGTGGTCACATTCCTTCACATTATTAACAAAGACCTCCACCCTTCCATAGATCCCCCTCTTCTCAGGCCAGTACAGAACACATTTCTGAAAAAGTAAAACAAAGTTTTGCACATCCACAGTCTATTTAGTCATACTAAGAACATTATAGATATTTTTATTGAAAATTACTTCATTTTTCTCTTTCAGTTTAGTAATCATGATGATGACAGGGCAGTCCTCTTGCCAGACCATTTGCCAGAAGTCATTCACCGTGTTGATCATTGGACCCTGAGTGGCAATGAAGGCTCTCTCATCTCTAAGATAGCCCTGGATAGAAGAAGTGCTGAACTTAAACAAATTTAATAACATAACGGAGCTGAACTGTAAGTATAAAGAACCATCGGAGCCAAGTTAGACCAGCAAGACTCTCTTGGATACTTGGTTAATTTTGAGATCAAACTAAACTCTTCTCTTACAATGTTTCACTTTACAATCTCTGATGGTAGTAGAGATGGTAGTAGATTTAAGTTAAGTTAAGAGGACATTAAGTGGCTCTTTGTCATGGGCTATTGAAGAATTTGTGAGTGTGTCACTGAAAATTGAACTTACTCTTATGTAGTTGGCATTAATGTAACTGCTGAGCAGGTCGTTTGAGTTCTTAGTCTTCAGAATAACTCTGGAATGTGGATCTGAAATTAAATGTGAATTTTGTGAACGTTTTTGTAGCATTCTATTCGATTCACCAGGTGCCCAGTAGGGCACAACACAAGGAAATTTAAAAAGCAAACAAACATTTTCAGCACAGTGTAAACAAGTCACAACAGAATCAAGCCAAAACAAAACAAAACAAATACAATGACATCCTTCTGAACTCATTAGTGAAAGAAAAGACGCATGTGAAAAAACGTTGATACTGTTAAAAAGTGTACAGTCATGGCCAAAAGTTTTGGCAGTGACATACATTTTGTGTTTTGCAAAATTTGCTGCTTAAGCTGTTGTGGTGTTCATTCACATTGTTTCTAGATTATTGTGTAGAGTGATCAGACGCATTTAAAATAATTGCTAAAAGCTTCATTGGCCAAAAAAATGAACTTTTCACAAAAAAACAAAAAAAATTTCACTGTTTTTTGATCCTGACACAAGATTGTTCGGAGAAGAAAAGGTGAACACTACCATGAGTCCTGTGTTGTGCCAACAGTGAAGCATCCTGAGACCATCCATGTGTGGGGTTGCTTTTCAACCAAGGGAGTGGGCTCTCTCATAATTCTGCCCAAAAACACTGCCATGAATAAAGAATGGTATCAAAACGTCCTGCAAGAGCGACTTCTTCCAACAATCCATGTGCAATTTGGTGATGATCCGTGCATTTTCCAGCATGATGGAGCAGGATGTCACAAAGCAAGAGTGATAAAGACGTGGCTCGAAGATCACTACATTGAAATTTTGGATCCGTGGCCAGGCAAATCTCAATCCCAGAGAACCTGTGGTCAGTCCTCAAAAGGCGAGTGGACAAGCAGAAGCTCACAAATTGTGATCAACTCCGAGAACTAATAAGGCAAGAAAGGATCGCCATCAGTCAGGATTTGGCCCAGAAGCTAATATCCAGCATGCCAGAGCGAATTGCAGAGGTTATGAAGAACAAGGGTCAACACTGTAAATATTGACTCATTATATATTTTTTGCCAATAAAAGCCTTTAAAACTTATGATATGCTTATCATTGTTTTTCAGTATACCATAGAAACATGTGGAAAAATAATCTACAAATACTGAAGCAGCAAATTTTGCAAAACACAAAATGTATGTCACTGCCAAAACTTTTGGCCATGACTGTATATAGGACATCCCTAGTATGCAGCACTTATGTTAACTTTAATGCACTCTCTATTGTGGCTGAACAATTGTGAACAATTGTGAACAAGTGTGAACAACTGATCAATTTCAGGTATAGATTTAGCATTTCAGATTCTAGAGAGTATCTGATTGGACAGAAAATCAAATGAGAAGCTGAAGTGCAGACTGATGTCATCAAAACTGTTGTAAAAACTTTTACTGACTAGTTCATAAAATTTAAACATATGCGCATGCTTAATTTTTCCTATTAAACAGATTATTTAAGGTCTACATCACTACTTTCAGTCGGACTGAAATGTCATTCTGATCGATTTTGGTTGGACTGATCAATGGGTTTACATTAAGTGTTTTTAGTCCAATTGAAATTATAAAATTTTTGGTAGCACGTAAATGTAGCAGTATTGTAAAAGTGTTGTTGTCACATTAATGTACCAAAATTTCACTAGACGGTATCAATACCAGTAAAAATTGTATGCAAACCAGTAAAAATCTTGCAGTTCTCTGTTCCAAATTCAGCACCGTATCAAAAACTATTGGAATTATTTGATTTTAATAGTTTGCTTTACTATTTAAAATATACAAATTTTTATTAATTATGAATGCAAATAATAACCATCCAATCTTCTTTACATTGCATTAAAAAGCTCAATCTTTGTAGTCACTGAACCTGATTTCACTTACTGAAAGAGTGAAAACTCCTGTTATGATCAAAAAATCTTTTTACACTGTAGAATAAAATCTTACTTACATTGTGTTTAGGTATGGTAATATTTGAAAGCAGTGCTTATCACCGGGTACTGAATTAACCTGGTACTCGGTACTACCAATACAGCACAACAGCTATGTTTTTAAAATTTCAGTATCGAATTGGTACCAAAGTATCAGTACTTTTGACAACACTATTAGCACTTTTATAGTGTTTATTGTCCTTAATATTTAAAAGATCACTGTCTGTTTCCATTAGCATTTTTATGGAAAAGAGCAGCGTGATCATTCTTCAGAATTTCTCCTTTTTTGCTCCACAAAAGAAAAAAGTCATATGAGTTACATTATGGCAGAAAAATAATTTTCAATGGAAAAAAACAAAATCTGTCCTCTATACACAAGTTCTTTAACCACACCATTAAGCTGTTGCTGAATATACTCAACAATGCTGTCTTTCTGTGACACTGACATGGGAAAGGAAAGGAAGTGACATGTGTCCAAGTACGGTGTCCCATACTCAGAATTTGTGCTCTGCATTTCACACATCCAAGTGCACACACACAGCAGTGAGTAGTGAGCAAACAAACACACTGTAAACACACACCCAGAGCAGTGGGCAGCCATTTTTGCTGTGGCACCTGGGGGTTCGATGCCTTGGATCGGTGCCCTGCTCAAGACTGTCCTTTCATGGCCAAGGAAGCCATCTGTGAACTCTCTGCCTGTCCAGCCACGGCCAAGGAGGCCATTTATGAACTCTCTGCCTGTCCCGATTTCCCACCAAGCCTCACTCTCCCACCTCATCCCCTCAGCTACCTCTCTTCCTC
>NW_015536460.1:0-29802 GCF_001515605.1 Sinocyclocheilus anshuiensis | reverse complement strand
TGCCTTGCTCAAGGGTCTCACCTCAGTCGTGGTACTGAAGGTGGAAGAGAGCGCTGGTCATTCACTCACCCCACCTACAATCCCTGCTGGTACCGGGACTCAAACCCGAAACCTTCAGGTTACAAGTCTGACTCTCTAACCATTAGGCCGCGACTGCCCCAGATAAACACTCAGCTCAAAGTGAAATGACATTGGAAATTCATTGGAAATTATTATACTAACTTGGCAAAATGGTCTTGTATCTATTTTTTGATCCATGATTTGGGATATCCAGTTCTTTCTGATCCACAAAGTTCATTGGAATTTCCTGTGGATAAAAAAGTTGCACACTCTGAACTAAGTACAATGGAAATTGTCAAACTGTCATAACATAAGCACTGAAAGATGCCTAACTCAACCCCAACTGTCTGTAATTCCCATGATTAAGAAAAGCCAACCTGAACCACATTACTGCTGAACTTACTTATTAGTGGTGCACTGGCGTGTTACTTACGGCAAACTCTGCATGCAGCATCTGTGTGTTCAGTGTGATGTCACGAAGCTGTTGCCGTGAGAGGACCCGACTGGCTGACTGCAGGTATTCCTGAGTTGCACGCTCACGTGGGGTCACAACCCCACTACTCAAAGGCTCCACCGAACCCAAAGCACTCATGTCCAGCAACAGCGAGACATTAGATCCACGTCTGCATGAGACACAGAGACATATCAAAAATATGTGGGAAAACATTAACAAAACACAGTCAGGTAAGTGTGGTAGAACAAATCCAAGATGGGCATGTCTATTGATATCAGTACCAGTCAATAAAAACATAAAAAAACAGTATTTTGCACAGACACTGATGAAGTGTTGTCCACAGATAGAGGTTGGCGTTTGAGACACAGACAAACAAAGATGCTAATAAAAATATTTTACTGCTGTTTCACTTCTGTTGATGCATTGAGCAGCCATATTGGATTCTGAAGTCAGGGTTGGTGCGGTTTCTCCAAGTTTGCAATTCAGAACTCTGACTTGAGGGGGCGTTCAAGTGAAAAGTTGCTGCCTCGATTGAAATCTGCTCCTGTGTTTATATGTCCTGGATTGTGAACTGGGTCCAAAGCAAGGTATGCTGCACCAAAGTGAATATGGGATGTGAACGCATGCTTCAGACACCGTCACGTCAAAGGTGTTCCCCATAGCCTCAGCTCCTGATGCAGCATCGTGTTACCATGAAAAGGAACCTATAAATACAATCACTTGTAATGTGACCTAATTGCTTATTACTTTTAACTAATAGGTGGCACTGCCGATGTTTCAGTGTGGGTCACCAGTAGGTGACCAAAGTGTCATTGTGGGTTGATAATTACTCACATTAATTATGCATTGCAGAGATACAGCCTCAGATTCAGTTTTTCCAACATGCCATTCAACTCATTGATTTGTTAAATGATATAAGTTTGGTCTGGCAAAATAAAATCCATAACTTTTAAACTCATAAATTAGGACCAATGGTCTCAGTGGAGTTTGAGAAAGTAGGTTTTCAACAAATTTCAAATGGGGGACAACATGATCTGCCAACAATGGCATAATTGGTATCATTGTTCTCAGAATGACCCAAGGAATCTCATAACAACAGGTACAATTTTAAATTTCATTATAATTTTCACCACAAACTTCTAAGTTATTCCCATGGTGCCAATGACACATACCAGGTTTTGTAATGATATGTTAATGTGTCTGTAAAATACAGTATTTTAAGGTAAAATGGCCAAAGGACAAAATTGTTCCCTGCTGAAAAAAAAAACAATAGAAACCATCACAGAAATTCGAATGGTTTCTTCTACTAATACTATTACAAACATTACAAACCATCAACTTTTAACCATGAAAAAATGGTTTCCTGTAGTGTGTTTTGGGACATATTCTATTAGGATTTAATGGTGTTAACAAGCCACCAATAGAAGACGACAAATTACCAGTAGAAACCAACAGGGACAATTATTTTCCATTTAAAACAATATAATTCCCATTATAACCAGTTAAAACCATTACAAATTATGTGATGGTTTCTATTGTTTGTTTCAGCGGGGCTGCCATGAAAAAAAAATAGGTATTAATCAACTCTGTATGCCACACTAAATCAAACAAGCTGAAGTTATAAGCAAAAAAATATTTTTTTTTCATATTTCCTATAGGTGGCACTGTCCTAAAACGGTACCCTCCGGTTATGTTTATCATGAGATGTACCATGTTTTGTTTCAATACAGCTAAGCACTATGGAGATATTGGAGCACGGATCTCAAATTCAGTCCTGCAATATTTGAGAACGGTTTGACTAATCAAGTTGAATTTCATACATTTTTGTCAGGATGGTCTGAAGATGAACTGGCTGAACAGAAACATTTTATGATGGAAAATTAAGTCATAGAGCTGGGGTTCTCAACTCTCGAGATCCATTTTCGTAAGCGTAACAGTTTAATGATCTACAACAAAACAGAGTGAGATTTGGTGATAACTAAGTAAATATTTAATTACTATAATACTGATTTCTTGCTAAAGTAACATCAAAAGTGGAAAAAGTTGGTCAGAAGCATACATTCACACACAAACTGACCACCAAACACAAATTTCAGACACCATCTTTATTTTTTTTAGCTCAACTGTCACAGAATGTAATCCATAGGATTGTGGGATATCAAAGGCAGCAAAGATCTATGCTGCCTTCAAAAATCGATCAGATGTAGGCATCTCAGGAAACAGGAAGTGAATTCCTACTTTGGAATGTATCTTCCGAAGGCATTTTTTAGCATCCGGACGCAGCCTTAGTACAGGCAGGTGAGTTTGATCAAGGTTGGAGCTAAACTCTACAGGAAAATGGAGGGCCAGAGCTGAGAATCCCTGTCATAGAGTGTATTTGGCTTGGTTATGTCATTAAAATCTAATTGCTTGACAAGTTGAGATCTCTGAAGTCTCATATTCCATTCTGCACATTTGCATTTAGTTATGCCACACAAGAATCAATGATGTTTGGCATAAATCCTCTCACAATGTCACCTTGAAAAAAGCAGATTCTTCTAAAACTCTCCTTTACAAAAGGAGTTTACATAAAAATAACAGCATGTGAAATTGAAACAATATGAGAGTAAATAAATAATGACATTATTCCTTTTTGAATTAACTCCTCTTTTAAAGGGGTACTATTATGCTTTTTACACTTTCAACTTCCTTTAGTGGGTAACGTTGCTGTTTGAGCATGAAACAGATCTGCACAGTTACAAACTACAAAGTCCACTCCCAAGTGAGTTATTTTCTACGTATCAGTCAGCACTGTTTCTGAACTGAAAGGAAGTCTTACCGCTCTTGCAGGCCTGCAACCGGCTTCATCCTAAAGGGTGAATGTGTGGAGGACACAGTGGGTTTGAGTTCAGCCACAGAGTGGCCGGGTGGGACACTGGTACTGCGGACCTCTGACGTCGTCACGCTGGAATGGGTCTGATGGATGCTGATGTTACAGGACGGGACACTTGTGCTGCTGATAGAATGGGTGGCACTGGGTTTGGATGTCTGGTTGGCCTGGACCATGCTGTTCTTGAGGGTCAGAGGGGGCTGAGCACCATGAACAGGGATGGGTGCCAGCTGTACGTCCCGGCTGGGCGGGGATGGGTCTTTAAGCTGATGATCCAAGAATTCCTTCTCCTTTATTCGGTAAAGCACCTGAGGAAAGGAAATATTCCTTTTTAATATGGATCTATTACTCGCAGCTAGTTTAATTCTCATAAAAATAACTTGTCCAGGTCACCCTAAATCTGAAAATAAATAATATTTTACATAGAAAATGATCAAATATTTTTTATAACTCTCATGAATGACGATTGTCATTACTATAATAATGCTCCTATTTAATTCATTTTTTAGGTTCGCAAACATCTACTGTATTAATCAAATAAAACTTAGCATAATAGGTCAGAAGAAGTTATGAGAATTCCTTTATTTATTAATTTTTTTTGGTGGGGTGGTAGTGATGTAGCTTCATTTCAGAATTTTTTTTTTCCAAATTCAGTCTAAACATTTAATCCAAACACTTGCAGCAAGATAAACTAAAAACATTTTTTTTATTACAATGCACTCAATACATTCATATGTAAATTATGATATATTTATAAATATACAAATTAAGTAAATCAATTAATTATATTACTTAAATTATTACATTCACATATAATTAACTTGCACATATTACAATAATTTGTATTTTATTTAAATAATTTATTAATCCAGTCTTCACTGTTACATCGTCTTTCATAAAGCATACTAATATGCTGATTTGCTGCTCAAGAAACATTCATTTTTATTATCAATGTAGACAGTAGTAGTGCTGCTTAATATTTATCCACTAAGGACACATTAAATTGATCAAAAGTGACAGTAAAGACATTTTTAATGATACAAAGGTTTCAAATAAGTGTTGTCTTTTAAAGGGGTCCTATATGCTCTTTTACAAAGTCCTTTTGAAGTGGACTTTGAGCTTTGTAACTTTGCAGATCTTTTTTATGCTCAAACAGCAACATTACAGACTAACTAAAGTTGAAAAGGTGAAAAAGCATAATAGGACCCCTTTAACTTTTTATTCATCAAAGAATCCTGGGAAAAATGCATCATGGCTCCCACAAAAACATCAAAAACAATGTTTTCAACATTGATAATAATAAGAAACTTTATTAATTATTTAACACCATTAAGAACTGATAACAACTGGGCACGAAATATGCATATTAGAATGATTTCTGAAGAATCATGTGACACTGACAACTGACGAGCTTTGAAGAGCTTCTTTCAAATACATTAAAAATATTAATTATTCCAAACTTTGTATACATATTTTATATTATTACTTATAATTACATATAATTAGAAGATTCATCTTCTACCAGATTCACGTCAGTATGTTTATAAAGTAGGTAAAGTTTCCTGTAATCCACAGTTGACTGTTAAGATCTCACAGGACATTTCATCACACTATCTGAACTACACAACACTTCCTCATCACTACTTGCCTCTAAATGTTTCTCTTACTAACCTCAACCGCCTTATTGCTGTTACTAGCATTGCTGCTCTTAACCACATTCAACAGCTTAGCCGTCTGTTTTATACCCATGTAAATCATTCATTACGTGTACAAGACATGGTTGCTCTATTAAGGAAAAACAAGAAATAAAGTAACACTTTATTTTAAGGACCAATTCTCAGTATTAACTATTTGCTTATTAGCATACATTTTACTGGCATATTGGCTGTTTATTAGTGCTTATAAAGCACATATTAATGCCTTATTCTGCATGACCATATTTTAGATCCCTTAACCCGACCCAATACTAATAATAAGAAGCAAATTAGGAGTTTATTGAGGGAAAACTCTTAGTTAATAGTGAATATGCGTTCCCTAATCTAAAGTGTTACCTAAAATAATAATACAACAATAATACAGTTACTCTGCTTTTACTATTTACAAAAAGGTGCAATTAAAATGAGAATTAATTGGGAGTTTTCTGACTTAAAATGACTAAACTAGATTTATTAACCCTATTATCATACTTATTTAAAGGGGTCCTATTATGCTTTTTCACTTTTTCAACTTTAGTTAGTCTGTAATGTTGCTGTTTGAGCATAAAAAAGATCTGCGAAGTTACAAATTTCAAAGTCCACTTCAAAAGGAGATATTTTATTTAACAGACAAGGACAAAAAGCAGTTTTCACAATTCACACTCTCACAGCGATTCATGACTGACACCTAAACACTTAAAGGGATAGTCATTAATTACTCACCCTCATGTCGTTCCAAACCTGTAAGACCTTCGTTCATCTTCAGAACACAAATTAAGATATTTTTTATCAAATCTGAGAGCTCTCTGACCCTGCATAGACAGCAACACAACTGTAATGTTCCCAGGTCCAGAAACGTAGTAAGGACATTGATAAAATAATCCATGTGACATCAGTGGTTCAACTTCAATTTTGCGAAGCTAAGAGAATACTGTTTGTGCGCAAAGAAAACAAAAATAACATAATTAGGGGCCAAGCACCGAAGGTGCGTAGGCACCTATTGTATCTGCTGGCGTTCTTCTTCTTCTTCCGTTTCTTCTTCTGCTCTTGAGTCTATGGCAGCCCATAGAACCATTGTGAAATTTGGCACACTGATAAGACAGTCTCAACATTAACCATAGCAAGTTTGGAGTCTCTAACTCAAACTCTCTAGCGCCACCGCTTGTCCAAAGTTTCACTCATGTTTATGCTAATAACTTTTGAACCGTAAGGCACAGAAGGAAAATTCTTTTTTCATCTGAATCCTTGGCTCATGCCGAGTCAAATGAAGTCCAAAATTCAAAAATAGTATGGTTTAGTTTTTGTCGCTATTTTCAATAATTCAATAATTGGCTCACATCATCTTCAGACCATGCTGGCACAAATTCATGGAATTCAAGTTGATTCGTCAAACCATTCTTGAATAATGCACGAACGAATTCTACGAAAAGCATGCAAAAATGGATGTGAGGCTATATCTCCGCAACGGTTTGGCGTATTGAGACCAAACGTGGTGTCTGTTATAACAAGCATGACCTGAGACTACCTGCAGTGTTTTTGTGCTGTGCCACCTAGTGGTCAGGAGATATGAAAAATTAATATTTTTCCTTATAACTTCTGAATGGTGTGGCCAAAAATCTCTTTGGATTCAGTGCAGCATGCCGAGTCCAACCATATCAAATTTTGGGTGTCGCCCATTTTGAATTATGTCGTAAAATGGTATATTTTATGAACGCATTGGCGTATCGTTACGAAACTCGGTATGTGTCTTCAGCACCATGCCCTGACAGTACAAAAAAAGTTTGGGGGCAGCGCTACCTTGTGGCCAAAAGTTATAAAGAAATTTATAAAAATGCTATTAACGTTTGAATAAATTGGGCTATTGTAATGAAACTGGTCTCAATATATTCTTTAAGTCATGCCGAGAACATTGATACCAATTATGCCAAAATTGGCCAAATTCCTGTCCGTCATTTTGATTCATGTTGAAAACCTACTTTTTCGAACTCCTCCTAGACCATTGGTCCGATTTTCACCAAATTTGACGGATCATCTTCAGACCATGCTGGCAAAAAGTTATGGATTTCGTGTCGATATACGAAACGGTTTTCATGTAACGCATCAACGAATTTGCTAGAAAGGTGCCAAACTGCATCTGAGGCACATCAAGTTGGTAACAGTGCCACCTATTGGTCGAGAGTGATAAACCATTCATTAACCATCAATAATTAAATTTCCAAAACTGTTAATAACTAATAAAAATAACATATTTTTTTATAATCTTTTTTTTTTTTTATCTTACATAGTTGCCTTTAGTTTAGGCATTAAAAAGTTTGAAAACCAGTCCTGTCCCTATATTTATAGAATCACAATGCTAATAATGCTTCAACAGTCCCTGTCATTGTGAGCGGCTCACAGCTTAACATGGTAATTATTCCTTAAGCTCTTCAGTCCATCAGCGCCAGAGAGTGTGGGTGCTCTGAGGACGTTCGATGATGTCATTACCGGACTTAAGACAGACTTAAACGTTAAGAGCAAACGTCGACCAATCAGAGGGCAGAGTCAGGTGCGATCAAGATGGCAGCGCTGATCCCTTTAATGTGCTGAACCACTAGAGGAAACCATGCGCCTTCATCTGCCACAATACATCCGGTTTGCAATGACTCTTTCTGTATCATATCCTGTGTCTCTGCATCTGTTTGGGTCTTTCTCACAATTACTCACGGTATAATACAACCCAAGTGTCTTCAGTGTGTACAGACTTGAATGATCTGAGTTTTAATCTTAAAAACCGTTGGCGTTTACTTCACAAGGGTTTCTGCTGAGACAAGCATTAAACAGGAAGTATTGGAACTTGTACAAGTGAACGAGTATTCAATATTGCTAAGCCGTAGGACAGCCAAATCACAAATACGATCTCTTTAATATCGCATTTATTTCTATAAGACAGCACTGAGATGAAATGGAGAGTAAATTGTGAACCAAACACTGAAGTGGGTTGAATAATGACACTATTGTCCATTTAGAGTTGATTTACAGCAGAATTTAAATTTGTCTCATATTTGAAGAAGTTTAAACTTTTATTTTATTAGTGTGAAGCGACTTTGAAACAATTTGTATTGTATGAAGTGGTATATATAAAGATGACTTGACTTTTACCAAAGTTTCTTACTTCTCATATGTTTTTTTCCTGAGAAAGACCCCAGTATTCCCACATCAGAAGTCAGGCATCTCAATACGAACTCAAATATTTCTCCTCAGAATCTGTCAAGAGTTGTCATTTTGAAGTGTTAACAACTATCAACTCATTTGAATCTATTGGTATTTCTATGAAGGAATTTTAGGAGAAACTTCTGAAGCAAAGTTGATTAATTCATCAATGCAAACTCAACACCAAGCACATATATTCTTTTAGAGGGTTGTATCTTCCCACATAGCATCACATACTATGAAAATCAAGCATATGGTAGAAGACTTTGAGAGATACATACCATTAAACAGGTGAAGACAATGATGAATATTGTGAGGCAGATAACCAGCACATAGAAGCCGTCTTTACCCCAAATGCTGTTCTTCTCATGGTGGTCTTTGAAAACAGTCTTCTGCTCAAAGCCAGACAGAAAAGAACATTAACAGTCTTAAAATCCCACAATGTCAAGCAGATCTGCAGTGCTACATCAGGCGTGAGGTTTGAGAGTCCTAATATACAGTTATACTGTGCTTGAGTAAAAGTGATACAAGGATCAACGAGTGCGATCTTAAGGAAGACATTGACATTGGGCTAGACAGAAGCTGACTCCACCCCTAAAGCTGCCCACACACACACACACACACACACACTGGATGACACGTCCTGCAACACAAATGCACCTGTACTTGGGTAGCTGACAGCAGGGTCCTGTGAGGTAACGTGCTATATTCAGTTTAAAAATATTTTAAACATTATCATTAATTATATCATATTAATGGAGAAACTACATAAATAATTGTACTTTGTCATACTGCAAAATTTGTCAAAAAGAATATTTTACAAATAGTGGAAAAACACTACAATAATTGTATAATTAATAATGTACATTGCATTATCAGAATCAGAATCAGAATCAGAAAGAGCTTTATTGCCAAGTATGTTTGCACATACAAGGAATTTGTTATAGTGTCACAAGCTTCCAGTACTCGGAGACAACAACAACACACAGATAATAAAAATGAGATGTGAATAAAATACACATGCATAAATATAAACCACAAAAAAAGAATAAATTGTATGTACAGGTGTGCTATAGATGGAATAGGAATAGAATAAAATAAAATAAGTTGTAGGGATGTACTAGGGTTTAGGGTGATAAATAAGTATAAGGTTATTGCACATACTGTACTTTAATTGCACAATGGGAGAACATTAACTGTTCATGAGGTAGATTGCCTGGGGAAAGAAACTGTTCTTGTGCCTGGCTGTCCTGGTATTCGGTGCTCTGTAACGCCGACCAGATGGCAAAAGTTCAAAAAGGAGATGGCTTGGATGTGATGGATCCAGAGTGATTTTCTGAGCCCTTTCCTCACTCTGGATGTGTGTGGAAAATATATTATAATATATTATATTATAAACACCATTAGCACCAAATATGCTATATAATGCATTATGATGATATTATAAATTATCAGTTTTTTTAATGTCAAAAATCCTTAGGATATTAAAGTAAAGATCATGTTCCATAAAGATATTTAGTAAATTTCCTACCGTAAATATATCAATTAATAACTTAATTTTTGATTAGTAATATGCATTGCTAAGAACTTCATTTGGACAACTTTTTGCACCCTCAGATTCCAGATTTTCAAATAGTTGTATCTCAGCCAAATAATGTTCTATCCTAACAAAACCGTGCATCAATGGAAAGCTAATTTATTAAATCTCAATTTCAATAAATTGATCCTTATGTCTGGTTTTGTGGTCCAGCGTCACATATAATGAATAATTTACATTGCACTGTATTATATTATATTATAAAGAAAATAATTCATTACAAAACATCTGCAGCACATCAGTTAAGGGGGTCATATGATGCGATTTCAATTTTTCCTTTCTCTTTGGAGTGTTACAAGCTCTTGGTGCATAAAGAAGATCTGTAAAGTTGCAAAGACTAAAGTTTCAAATCCAAAGAGATATTCTTTATAAACGTTAAGAGTCAGCCACGCCTACCTAAAACAGCTCATTCTAACACGCCCCCACATTTCTACGTCACGATGTGGGAAGATTTGCATAACGCCGCCCAAATGTTCACGCAAAGAAAGAAGGCGTAACTTTTATTCTTGCTGTAGTATTGTTGCCGCCGCCATGTTGTAAGGATGCTGTGTGTGAACAGTTCAACCCAAATATTCAGATGTGTGCAGCGCATTTTATGGAGGACTGTTTACTGATCCTGGGAGAGTAGACTACAATACCGGCTGTTCTGACTCACAGACTGTAAGTACGGTTTCATATTTAAAGGATTTGCCACCGATGATTCAAATGCGAGTTTTGAGCAGTGTAGAGTAGCGCTTGTTTGTCATTTCTCCGATCACAAATGCAGACATGGTTTTATGTTTACGCGGCGCGATGCAACGCGTAAAAAGACAGTATAAGTCATTATAATCCGTAATTATGTCCCCACTGGATGCAACAAATGCCTCGTTTTTAATGGGTTTTATTGGTTTTGTCTCGTCGCGCCGGGACACAGCATCACAATATGGTAAGGGGCGTAACATTTCCGTCACACACTTGAGGTATTCGGCCAATCACAACGCACGGGATAGCTGGCCAATCAGAGCACACCTCGCTTTTCAGAACGATGAGCTTTGTAAAAATCGACGTGTTTCAGAAAGGCGGGGCATAGAGGAGCAACAATAATGTACAATATGTGGAAAATAATGTGTTTTTTTAACCTTAAACCGCATAAACACATTTCATTACACAAAATAATGTTCTTTTTAGCAACATCATATGACCCCTTTAAAATGCAATATGCTGCCTTGGAAACTAGCTGAAAAAAAAACTAGCTTTTTTAAATAAGAAACTATAAATGTTTAACCTCTATTTAACCCCTTAAAAGTCATTATATATTTATAACCTTTCATTTTTTTTCTTTAACATAAGTTTCTTTCTTTTTTTTTAATCTTCAAATAACTAATTAGGTTAAAGGGGTTCGGATGATAAAAAAAATATTGGGACTCCTGGGCTATGAAGAAGAAAGACATTTTGGTGGTCAGATTTTTTTAAAAATGTATTTCAAAAACTTTTTGAAACATTAGAATAGTGTCAGAATGAGTACCAGGGGCCTCCAAAGTCTCAGGCAAGTCTCAGCTCAAGACAGCCGAAGGAAGCTGAAAAGCTGGACATACAGCACAAATGGTACAAGCTTATGATGGCTCTCATTACGGCCCACTGATGCAAATCGGACAGGTTTGCCAGAAAAGGTCAATACGTAGGAGGCAGGACTGTTACTCTGCTACCATTTTTAGTCACCTAATGCTATGCAATGCAACAACTGTGTGTTACGCAGTTTTACAGCTGACTGTAACTTCATCCTAGAGCTGTTGAGAAACAAACCTCAGTGGATGCTTCAGTGGTGGCAAGCGGCCCAGAGCTGTGGTGAAGGGGGTTGATGTTGAGCAATCGGATCATTTCCTCATGAGCCACAGGTTCTGATGCTCCAACAGACGACACATACAGCTCAATGTCATCATTCTCCTCCTAAAACCATGAAGAATAGTGCATGAAGGATATGCTTTACAATTAGACAACTGAAGTCAACTGAACAGTTTTCATTTACATGTTTTAACTGTTGTAAGAACTTTAATTTCTGGATTTTCTCGAACAATAACAAAGTATTTTAATGTTTCAAATATGTTATAACATTTAATAAGTAAAAAATCAGACAATATAACAGCTTCACTGTAAATGACAGTCACAAAATCAACAATCCAGAACTTTATGGCAACATCCCTAGCATCATGAGGATGGATTTTGTAGAGACAAACACCACTCACATTTTGTTTAGGAAAATGAACAAGAATAGTATTAATTGCTTTGCTGGACAATAAAAAAAATCTTACAATCCAATAAAATCTGACTACAGCTAGACTAACAAGACTTCACAGTAAGTATGTTTACTGACTGCATGTCTACACAGGACTAAATACGGGTCAGAAGCGACTGGGGATTGTGCCCTCTGGTGGTGTGAGCAGAAGCTACAACATCAGATGTTAGAGGAACACTGGCATCAAAGATCACAAGAAACCTTTTGAAACAAATCTTTCATTGACTGTGTCTCCCAAACCACAAAGGGAACTGAGAGAAGCAAAAGAACAGGGACAACCCTGTGTGATGCAATAAAAGATTAAACGTTTGCATGACTTTAAAGGCCTCATATCATAAGGAATCACATTTTCCTTGATCGTTTGAGATAAAAGATCATTGAACATTGAAAACAATGAAATACTGTAACTTTCAGAAGTCAAAACTTCCTCCTCAGTCAAAAAACTCTTTTACTGAAACTAAGGGGTGACAACGATTTGTTCTTAACTTCTGTGGCTTCCTGATGTCAGACAGTATATATATATATATATATAAAAAATATATATACTAATGTGTATATATATATATATATATATATAAAAAATATATATTCATGTGTGTATATATATATATATATATATATATAATTTTTGAGATATAGTCATTTAAATGGTTGTTATAAAAATTTGTTTATATTCTACACAAATGTATAATGTATTTATAATTTTGGCAATATGATTCTATAGAGACGCTTTTATCTTCCTGAGGTAAATGTCACGTAGCTGACACATTCTTCACAGGCTGTTATACTGATGATATCCCTGGTTGAAACAGCTTATAGGCACAGAAATGATGTGTGGTTGTAAGTTGTTCTTTATTTTTCAACATATTTTCCGATGTACATTTCATGTTATAATTTGTATTAAAGTGAAGAAATGTTCATTTAACTTGTGCTCCGTGCTGCCGTTGCCTGAGGCAGGTAATGCGATCTATCCCAGACTACATTAGACTTTGGAAACTTTATTTGTTTTTTTCCAAATTTGTTCATAAAAAATGCCTTTAATTCAAAGACGTAGAATTTAGTAGGGGCGCAACTGAATTGTTCCTAGCAATAATTTTGATCAAACAATTAAAATATATTTATATGTAACCACTGTTGTTGTCATCATACCATGGACAGTACCTGAGAAATTAAAATAAATACGTCAGCAAACTGCGCTCTTTCAAGGATGTGCATTTAATGCATGGCCAAAGTAAGAACATAATCTGTTTTTAAAACATGCAAAGTAGGATTGCCAACTGTTCTAGTATTTAAGTAACATTCCATATTAAATACATATGGAAAGCAGTTTATTGTGTCACGCCCAGTTTAGGGAGATAAACACTGAAAAAAACACAAGAGCACCCTTAGTTGAAACTGTAATAACATATTTGGCAAACTCTTCTGTGCATATTTGCATTTGCGCTCCGGAGAGCATCAGATGTTTCTATTTACTGTGTAGCTAATCACAGACACGTCCATTGAACCGATGAACTGAGATGAGTGACAGGCTCAGTGCATTTGAAATTATATTTCACACATACTAGACTATCTGTAATGCATTCGGAATTTTAATACAAGTTTTTTTTTTCATGATGTTAAGAGGAACAATGTCCCCTCACTAAAGTTCAGCTATAGTTGTTATTCTATATAAAAGCTAAAATGAGTCTCAGACATGAACATATTTGCTTTGCTCAATCCATTCATGTACAAATTAATTCTAAAAAGAAATATATTTCTTTTTAGAATTAATTTGTTCATGAATGGAGTAAGCAAAGCAAATATGTTCATGTCCGAGATTCATTTTGGCATTTATCTCTGTACACATAGGCTAAATAACAGAACAGCTATTTTGACTGTCCCTTATACTGGGCTGATTGTACTTTATTATAAGTAGAAGTATATACTTATATAATTATTACAATATGACAATATTTTTGGTGAGTTTATAATGTAATACATTTCTCATAATGTAATACTTTTTATTACATTATGAGCTCAAGATTTTATTACGTTTTGAGAAAATTATTACATTATGAACATTTTATTACAATAGTAATGTAATACTTATTACATTATGTGCAATTTTTACATCATGTGCAGTTATTACATTATGGGTTGCTACACATGGACATGAAAAAATTGATCAATTCAAAGTTAATAAATTCTAAGTTAATAAATTATCATTGTTTCGGGGATAAAAAAAATAACAGAAAAATTCTAATATGATTAATGATAAACAGTTATATGATATAAGATTTTAAATATATAAAAATCATGTATAATTGCACATAAAATTATTATAAAAATATAAGTTTCTCCTGTGGTTTTCGTTGTTATTTCTCTATGCTAGATGATCTTCTTTGTTTTCACTCTGATTAAAAGTGCTGCATTTTCCCTGATCTCCCGTGACAGAAGACAAGCCCAAAATAATGGATCCAGCAGCTGTCCAGGGCCTCCTCCTGAAACAGAAGGGATGCTTCCTACGGGACCACATGAGGGAATTTTTACATCTAGCCTACCTGACCTACTACCCAGACAGCTGCCTATGCCTGTTTTATGTCGGGCTCATCACCTCGAGCAAGGCTAAATAGTCTGGGGTTGGACACCTCAGGGGACTTGGAGTGGGTACTCCAGTACTTCCTTCACTGAGGGGGGAACCAAATTCCCAAAATCTGACCCAGGTCTGGTGGTCCCAAGCCTCAATGGGAATACAAGCAGAGTTAGACTGCATGGACTGAGTGATTCATGTGGACAACACCGAGCCAGTTCCTGGTCCGTGTTCCCTCAGGCTCCTCCAGACTCGTTCTTCCCTCCGGCTTCACCTTGGTCAATCATCACTCTGCTTCCATCATGGACTTCCAGGCCTCTGGCTATGCCTCAGCTCTTCACCCCTTTGGATCCACTGTGCTCCTCCTTCTCTCCGGCTCCTCCTTCACCCTCACTTCCACCATCGCCGCCTCTGTCTGCTGAGCACTCGGCTCCACCTCAGTCCGACTAGCCTTCAGCTCTACCTGGGCCCTCCAGACCAGCGGTGTCGCCCTGGTTCTCCATTTCTCCTGGCTACTCCTCAGTCAGGTTCCTCTTGGCCTTACTACCAAGACTCCACCTGGCTCCACCCTCCATTGTGCTCTTCGTCACCAACTCGCCTGTGGCCTCTTCCACCGCCAGCTCCTCTGTGGTTTCTGGCACTGCCAGCTTCAGTTTCTGTTTTGTTTCCAGGACTTTTAGTTTGTATTTACTTCCTTGTTCCTGTGTTTAGTCTTTCCTTCATTAGTTCCCATTTCTTTGGTTATCTATTTGTAAATAACACATCCCAACTTCCTTGTATAGTTCATCACTGTTTCTAGTTTATCTGTCCCACATTCTGTTCAGTTCTTTGTCTTGTCTTGTCTTTTTTCCATGCTGGATTATCTTTGTTTTTCATTCTCATTAAAAATAATACATTTAGATCCTTGTTTTCATTGACTTGCCATGACATACTGTACACATAATCTACACAATAAGAATATGTATACTGATTATGCAGATGCAATGTTATAAAACGGTTGTAAAACGTGGTTTGCCACCCATTTTACCTTATATTTAAAAAGAAAAACAGGAGAAATATTGTAGTGTGTGTGACTTCAATTTACTGATCAGAATTTATTCAATGATTTAAAGTGTCTCTATTAGCAGTGGTTGAAAAATAGTTTTTTTCTTTAGAATAAATGTTCACTAATGAATCGTTTACAATAAAACAAGGAAAATTAAACTAGACCATTTGGTGAACAACTATTCAATTTACAGCACCTTCATAAATTGAATAAAACAACTGATAGGCTTCTTATCATTTCTAGCTTTCAAGGTCGTGTTATCTACACCGTACTACACTGCAACCAATGACATGACCGCTGTCTACACTGAATGTGTCAAACTGACCACTGCAAAGAGAATCAATCAATTTGTACTTGTGTCAGAAGTAGCGCAAGTGAGTGGGGTGGGAAAAAAGCATTGGAAAAAAAAAAGCATCGAACACCCCTATAGGAAACACAATGACTGTATCCCAAAGCGCCCTCTATACTCACATTCACTATTGCCTACAGTACTCCACTTGTATAGTCCACTGAATGAGCAAACAAAAATAAGTGAGCAAATTTCAGACACCATCTTCTGGCGAGATGAGGTAATTCATTTGATGCGACACTCACAGTACATGGAAAGTGTACATCGGTTGTAGAGTAATTATTAAGGTGCATTATGGTATTTCACTCGACAATGTCCAATATGGTTTTGGTTACACCTCTGCAAATGGCTGTCCTCTCAAATAGTGCACTATATAAAGGTATAGGGGGCAATTTCAGACACAGCCAAGGGTTATATTCAGTCAAACCAAAATTTATTCAGACACCTTCAACATTTCTCACATTATCACAGTTTATTCGCTATAGTTTAGAAAATGGTAATAAAATATGACAAGAACTCAGAGTTAAACTGTGTCAAAACAAATTAATGTTGTTAATGTCAGATAACTTTGACAGAAAGGTATGCAATGAATTAGGTTGAATAGCTGTCAGCTGTTACATGTAAGAACACAATTAGATAATACCAATTTAGGTCAACCAATTACCAAGCAATAAAAGTAAAAAGTGTAAAAAGTTCACATTAGCAATTAAAGAAAAAAACTCTTAAACAAAACATTGTCAGGTCAAAGTGTCTGAATAATGTTTGGTCCCAAATTTTTATAAATTTAACTGGTATCGATATATATATATTTCACTTACATAAATGAATTATAATGTCCTGCGCTCACTAGTAAAATAATATCAAAAATTATATCTGGTGTCTGAATAATTTTTGGTTTGACTGTATATATCCACCTTATTCCTGACAAGCCTACTACGTTTTGAATTATAGGTGGCACCTCCGGTTTGGGGAACTTCCATTCAAAAAGACTGAAATTAATCATTTCAAATCATAAGGTTGCCCTACAAATAAAGCGTATCCGTGTCTGTTTGACTGAATGAGCTATCAATTTTCCTTCATGTTTTGTTTTCTGAAATCTTGAGAATAACGTAACGCTTGGTATTTTAACGTGACATTTTATTACAAGAATATCTACGACAAGAGCACTTTTCAGTCACTGCATTCTTTTCCTCATGATTATTTTCTTTTTTCCCTTTGTATTCTGCTGTAATAGTATGAAAAATGACAACATATACTGTGCATTTGTAGTTTGTTCTCCCGATTTAATTTACAATATATCCTATTAATAATTAACTCGAATGCACAAAGAATCTCTCGTTTTTCTCCTCAAATTCTCACGTCTCTTTCCAGGTTTGTTTGTTTGTTTTCACAGGTAAATACAATTTATTATCTGTCAAAAGGACGGAAATTACTTTGAAATAGTATCACGCAATGAGGAAGTTCATAAAAATTTCAGGTTAAGGCAACGTATGTTACCCCTTATGAAAATTAACCATGGTTTTCCACAAATAAAACCAAAAAACCATGGTTACTAGTTAAACTGTGGTAACTACAAATTAACCATCGTTTTGCTACACTAATCATAGTTTAACCATGGTATTTGTAGTAAAACTGTGGTTAAACAAATGCTAGTAATCAATATGCCAAAAAAACATGGTTACTACACTTTTACTGTACTAAAACCATGGTTAATTTTTATAAGGGACGTAATACAGATATATATTACTACAGTGATATTTCACCAGTCTGTTATTGCTGTGGAAAGAATCTCGCTTTTGGGGTTATTCATGGTCTGTTGAAAGTACCTTGTTTATGCTTTTACACTTTTAAATGTCATTTTAATGTTCGATGGCTGAAGGGTGAGTAGAATAATCTCATCTTATTGTACACAGTAAAAAAAAAAAGGTAGAGTGAACCTTTCACTGATTATTTACAGCTTAACGAAAGTTAAACCCATAATTTGCGCAAACCATCATGGGGTGTAGGAATAAGGTGGATACTCAAGGGCTATAAAGACACAAGTGCAAACCATGAGGACCTAATGAGGGAAAGCAGGGACACAAGGCATCTACAAAGTCAACATAACAAGAGCAGGACATACATGACATAAACAGGGTTGATGTTGATTTCATGTTGACTTTAATTACCACCCACACTGAAGTAGCTCTCAAACCTGCATTCATTTTGACAGGCAAATTGCAATGACCTTTTGTGTACTGAGCACATCCCGTATTAAGCCTCACCGGCATTAAAGCAAATAAATATATAAATGTGTGACTCTCACAGGCAGTGCTGTGCTCTGAAGTGGTGATATATGTGAGCCGTGATTGATTTTTTTGGACACCTCGTGGGAGTGGGGAAGCTTCCAGAGGTCTCGCATCAGGTGCATTAGTGTAATTGGCTTTGAGGGTAAGAGAGTTCATCTCCCTCCACCATAAAACACATTCCCATCACTGTGATACTCACAAATACACATACACATCACTCAATCTGGTATGTATAGACAGTTGCCAAATGTTCAGTACCAGACGCAATGTCAAATCTAAGGCAAGTATATCTAGTGTTATTAATTTGCCTAAAGTACCATACAAAACACCAAATCATGAGGAAAGATGCATTGTTACTTCATTCACCTGTTTTCTAAACATATTTTTTGACCTCATAATGTTTAATCAAAATTTTCCAGTGAAAACATCAGACGTATACAGGACACCTACATCAAGATCCAATCAACAATCAATGCATCGAAACCAATTCTCAATAATTTCAATAATCCATCACACTCGGACATATGTCACAATACAGAAGAAAATATCTGCCACTACTTTGTTTCATTGTGACTTTAAGTCATCAGACTTATGATTTTTTTTTTACCTGGTGGACAATAAAACAGGTGAAAAAATCCCAAAGGCTTACACTGAAAGAGGGACCAGAGCCATATCTAGAGACCAGCAAATCACTGAGACTCAAGGGTGGACTCCTTTCATGCCAAGACAGCTATAATCAAACTAAAAACCCAGGGATGCATTTCCCAAATGTATCGTTGCAACTATGGATGCAAGTTTCGCCATTAGCAACACAGTTGAACAATTTAGTGTTTTTCTGAAATCAACATTCGTAAACAGCATGGCAAAGTCGACTTGTGGTAAAAGAGTAGTTTCTTGCAAGTATGACATGTGGACTTTATGCTCGAGCAAAATAAGCAAGCTAACATGCATTATAATCTATATCTTTCATTCCATATATACGCTAAATACATTTTACGCCTATTTGTTGAGAGAGTGTGCTCGAAGTAGCCATCAGACAGCATGTTCGTTATTTACAGCAATAATCTGACTTTAATTCGATTTCAAATCGGTTATTACTTCACCTGCATAACGACATTCTATAATGTTGAACCAGCATTGTTCGAACAACGGATGTGCAACAAAGTAACAGTTGTGAGTAGTTCATTTCTCCTATATTATGGTAGTTAAGCAGCAAGTTTCGTTGTTGGAAATGCACCTCTGAACAACTAACAACAACCGAACATTCTCAACAGCCTAGCAACCACTTAGTATCAATGCCAGCACATTACAAGCATCGTCTAACTGTTTTTGATCATGTTAGTAACATTCTTAGTCTTAGTGATGTGCAGTGTAAGTTCGGAAATAAGTATGAATAATTATCAATTACTTATAATGTTGAATGACTGTAATTACTCATTGTTTGCCAAGAAATAAAAAAAAAATCACTCATAGTAGGCTACTTAGTAAAGATGTTTTATTAAACAAATATTTAAAATATCAAATATTAAAAAACAATGTACGGATATGTGTGCATATGTGTGTGTCTTTAAACATTTGCGCTGGCAAAAATGTCAGTCATCTCATCCAACCCGTTTTCTTTATTAATTAATTCAACACCCCAGGCTTCTACATTTTTGTACTACAATCTCAAAGCAACCAAAAAATCACAAGTTGTGTAGGCGCTCACCATTGTGACCGTATGGTGGGCAGATACAGGTTTGTTCTCCACACGGTCAATGTTTTGCAGGAAATTGACATCTGATCGCCTCTGTGGAGTTCTCTGGAAATGGGATTCTAGAAACACTGCGGGCATCAGCTTTGCCACCCGTCCACGGGACTGGGCCTGAAGCAATTCCCCATTAAATCCTAAAGCCTTTTCCTGACTGAGAACACCCATGTGCTGGTATACAGGGTCAGTCAATCCATTAGCCATGCGCCGATGCGGTATCTGATAAACTTCATCGTCTACAGAGATGCCCCCTGAAATATAGACAAACAGAGTTTCACATCATAGCTGTTACTTTATAATATCTGGAATAGTCTATTGACCAATTACAATGCAGGATCACAACTTATATTGTTTTTGCATATTGCTTACAAAGTTGGCTTATTTAAAGTTGGCTTCAGTTGGCTTATTTTGTAAATATGTATATGAAAACAATCTGAATAACATCAATAAATCAAAATTGTAATGAAATCGGGCTGGCCGCTTGCTAAAGAGTATCAACCATTCAGAAGAACTCCAAACCATCTGAGTGCAAGAATGTAAAACACCTAGTGACCATGCATAAAGGAAACGGATATTGATGTCCAATACAAACATAAAACTTGGACCACTTGGAGCCAACAAAATGAGAAACCAAATGAAATAAATGACCTTCACTCTTAAAATAAAGGTTCTTTATTGGCATCTATGGTTCCATGAACCATCCATGGAAACCTTCTTTTGCACAAGAGGTTCTTTAAAAAAAGTTTTTTCAGATTACTGAAATGTCCTTCATAGTAAGAAAAAATATTTTAAGAACTGTTCACTGAAAGCTTCTTTAGGGGAACCCCCAAAAAAACAAACAAAAAAAACAGAACCTTATTTTTAAGAGTTTCGATGGACCCAAAGATGACTATAAAGCTCATGGGATAGCCTACTTAACTCCAAAATGTAAAGTCTGTCATGATTTACCCATCATCATGCCCTTCCAAACCAACTCGCCCTTTTTTGATTTTTCAAATGTATAAATAACACATTATTAGAGTATGCTATACAAATTTTCACTTCAAAATTTCACGTTTCAGTCATTGTGTTACTTGCTGTTTCTTTTTAATTGTTTGCAAAATGTAGGCTACTAGCAATTTCTGAGTGAAAATTGTTTCTACAACATTTTTTTAGTGCACTCAAGTCAGTCTAAATAAATAATTACTGCAAATGATTAAATATGTTAAGTGCTAGATAAGTGAAGTAAGATATATTTAAGCCTGGTATGAGAAGCATAACCATAATTATGGAGTGTAACCACATGCAATATCAATTACAGTAATGCTGTATGAGCATACACAGGCACAAGACATACTGTAAAAATGAATGTGCATAGCTATTTCTACTGTACCTGATCTAAGCTTCAGAAATGATTGTGCTTGGGTGCATTATTATTCATTTTAGCACTGACTGACAAGAATATAAACATTTCCCTGTCGAATAAAGGTCCGTATTTGTTCTATGTCCTGCACTGTTTATAGATTTCATTTACCCCTTCAAATGATCCCAATGCCCATGTCATTAAACGCACACCATGTAATTCGCCAAATAAACGCCCAGTTCACTCATTACAATGGCAAATAAGGACATTATTATAGCAGGAATTTATACAAACAGACTATATCGATATTGTTTTTAGCCTCACCTGTGACGTGCAATCCCATCAATGAAGAAATAACGACTATTGCCGTGTTCACGAACATGATTCTTCTTCTTGTACTACAAATACATTATGGCTTTATGAAAATCAGTCGAGGTCGCAGTGTCTCTATGGTTAAGACACTGAAACGATGGTTGTTTAATACAATAATTCTGCATCTGCTGAGGATCACACACCCCGATATGTCTCTCTTGCGCTGAGAGGATCCATTTGGGGAGTCGATTCGTTTGGTTGATTCATTTCAATGAACCAATTCAGACGCCGATCCATATCTGATATGTTATATCCGGTCCATACCAGAGCATAAATAAAGCATAATTTAAAACTATTGTGTATTTTTGTTACATACTATGAGAATCAAACACATACAGAGCTCACGGGACGAGGCATTGGGCTTTTTCTGAATTAATCCCAATGTTCATCCTAGCTTTGTTCTATATTTAGTTCTGTAGGTTGTGTTTCGGTAAATACTATGTTGTTTAGCATTCAAACATCCACCCACCTCACAAACAAAGTTCTTTATTTAATCCAGTGATTCACACTGGACGCTCTGCAATTCTGTTCGAATGAATCTTAAGAACCGGTTCGAAGAAACGATTTGTTCATGAATCACTAGTTCTCAGAAGAGAAAATGAGTAGGAGGAGAAAAACATAAGCTGAAAAATTAATAAGCTTTACTTGCCAATTTGAGCACACATACAGTGCTTTTAAAGGTAGCTATAAAAAAAATCCCTCAATAAATGAATAGATCTGCACATAATTTATTATCAGGCTATGAGCAGTACTAGTTGTTGTCCTGCAATGGATAATCAAAAATCCCATACTTTTAATTTCAGCCACAATTCACAGTTGTCCAGGCTGTCTAAACTGAACAAGCACCAAGAAGACCATGCAGGCAACTTTTAGGCAAGGTTTTGTCAAGCCAATGTTTAGTGTCTTGACAAGCTGATGATAGGCCTAATGTTTATTGCCTGTGTTGTCCCACATCTCTGCTCTATAATGCTGCAATATAATCATTCGAGTAACATTTTTATATGACTTAATACTATATTGACATATATAGAATTACATAGTATATATACAGTAGCAGTATATAGCATTTTCATAATGATATATTAATATTCCCATTCCCACAAAGGATGAGTTTATTCATTGTGGAATTGCGTTAGCTCATTTAAGTCAAAAGACTTAATTCTATCAGATGTCTAATCCCAAGGCACCAAAAAACTTAAAAGGCGTGTAGATATTAAAGCAGTCTTGCTAGAAATGTGGCCCTTTGATTGTCAGCAACACTTGGTTCTTTGTGCAAAATAGATCAGATTTGATCAAGAAAAGACTAAAAGGGAAAAGTCACATGGGCTCTTCATTCAGAACTCTAGCCTGCTCTATAAAACGTGTTGGGCTTATGAACCAGAGAAAAAGATAAATAAAAGAAAATAATGAATCAATACAATAAAAAAAAAATCAGGACAATGACTGCAATATCATGTTTTTGCTGAGCGACATGAATGAGTAATTTCTAATGTTTTCATAGCAGTGTTATTTGATATACTATTTATAGTTTTTGTTCATTTTTTATTAATTTCAGTCATTTTAGCACTTCATTTTAGCATTTTAGCACTAAATTAAAATGAGAAATGTAAGCTGATTTTGCATTTCATTTTATTATATTTTATTTCATTTAAGATTTGTTTCAAGTACGTTTCAAGTTTTAGCTTTAGTTAAAGGGGTCATATGATGCTATTTTAAAGATCATCTCACCTGTAGTAAGTCAGTCTGGACACTAGGAATGTACTACCACCTTGAACAGCCGTTTGGGTACTTAAAAAAATGTTAAAAGTCATGTTAGTTAAAAGACATTGGACGTTTTAAACACAATCGGAGGAACTGTCAGACGGTCCCTTACGCATCAAGCGCTGCTATAGCACGTCAAAGCTTTCTCCGGTTTAAATTTGCTGCTAAAATACACTTAGACGGTTTTTAAATAATATTTTCATGTCGATATAAAGTTGTTGCATATTGTTAAAACTAATCGTGGTAGTGGTATCTTTGTAGGACTGTTGACGCTATAGAACAGTGGCACGCGAAAGCGAATGTCTGGCGAATATCGAACCTAAAACTAACTTTACCCCGCTAATTAAGGGCACTTTCTAAAGTGGTAGATTTCGCACTGCGCATATGTATACGCATATCGCCACTACCTACATGCGCAACAAAGTGATCACGAGCCAATAAATCTTGCGTAGCAGCATCGGCAGAAGGGTAGGCTTTATAAATCAAGCGTCTTAATGAATTACCAAACTCACGAGCGGTCTCGTTAGGGAGCCGACGTCGGGAGGAAAAACTCACCCGATTCCAATCTGCACTCTCACAAGGCTCTAAACACTTACCCATTGCATCTTTTAAAAGGGCATAATTATTCTTTGCTTCATAAGGAAGTCCACCATAAATATCTCTAGCTCGACCAGAAAATAATAAAGACATAAACTTTAACTTAAGCTCATTATCCCACCCATTTACTTGTGCCGCCATCTCGAATTGCTCAGACCAATCCGACCATTCCCGTCCTACCCCAGTAAACGTTTCTGGCATGAAAAGAGGGCGAGAAACTGGAATTGCATTAGAGTTAACAGCTATCATACCGCCACTTGAAACGGATGCATTTGCTTCTGATTGTGACACAGACATGCCCTCTTCCTCCATCTTTTTATTTATTATTTTGATCCCACCGCTGCCACCAGTGTAATAAACCTCTATTTTAACTTAAAGAGGCTCAATCAAATTAATGGAGGCCAGAGGGTACATCACAACACCAGGATTTTATAGAAAATCATCACTTTATTTGACAATTGTACATAGAAAAATATAACCGTTATGTAAAGAGACATTTAAATAAGTCCAACGAACATTTCACTCTGTACACCTACACTAGGACAAATGGCGCTACACAAGTGAAACTTCAACACTGCCACTCTAGTGACTCTAGTGGTTATTCCCAGCCCCGCACGGCACACTAGAAATCGTGATCAAACAGTCAGTGAAAAATCAGAGAGACTTCAAATGTAAAACACTTCCCCGTTTCCAGGACACAAGACCCCACCCCGGGGTCTAGGGAAAGGAATCAGCCGTGCCGGATCAATATCTTCAAAGAAAGCACGCGCTCTTCTTCGCTTTATTCTCGTCCCCGCAGTTACGGCAATTAATCACAACGTCACTTGTAGTAATTAGTCTTTGGTACACAGCACACTTCTCATCACAATTCACAATATCTGTAATACTGATGAGTCCTCTTTGCGCAATACAGTCTCTTTGAAACGCTCATATGGTCAGTGGTCAGCGCTCCTAAGCCCTCCCCAGCGTTATCTAACTACACCAATTAAATCTATCTAGCTATCTTCATTGCCGGACAAACCCTAATGGTCTCGAGCAACACAAAGCGTCCCCATCTTCCCCTGAGCGCCAGAAACCCGTCACGTTCACTCAGCCGAACAAAAAAACCCTTCCTCTCACCTGTTCTCCTCCTTAAATGTCCTCCAGGTGAGTTCAATTATCCATACATTCAGTCAATCAGAAGAGAACATGCTGCAAAAAGGTTCCTATAGGCGGGGCCAAAGCCCAACTAAGAAAAGAAATCCCCCAGCGTTCATCACACTATCCCCTCACCTAGGATAGACCGGACTCGTCCTTGAGTCACATCAAATTATAATCCCTGCTCCAAGCTGGTGGTCTCCGAGAACGAGCTGGCTGAATCAGTCACATCAAATTATAATCCCTGGTCCAAGCTGGTGGTCTCCAAGAACGAGATGGCTGAATCCTTTGTGGACATGGCTCTGGAAGGGAGCCTCTAGCTTCCATCCTCTGGTCCCCACTCTCCTGCTGCACCTCACCCGAACCAGTGTCCACAGCAACAGGATGTAAATTTCCACCAGAAAGCCCACCTTCCACAGCAGACTCTGATTTCTTTCGGTACTAGATGCAACAGCCCTCTCCCTTATCTGGGCAGCCTCTGGAGCAGCAGGTTGATGATACCCCCATACAAATTTATATTCTTCCTCTGCACGGCTTTGGACCTCGGGATGTCGTTTAGCAGTCTGGTCCTCAGAGGTTATTGGGTTATCCGACCTCGGGATGTCGTTTAGCAGTCTGGTCCTCAGGGGTAATTTGGTTATCCTGCCCCACCGACTCTGAAACAGAACAAGCAACATAAGGCTTCATTCGGTTGAAATGCACAACACTCTCAGAACCCCCCTCTGATAGCTGCACTCTATAGAGCACATCAGACACCCTTTCTATGATTTTAAATGGCCCCTTAAAGCGTCTCTGAAACTTAGGGCACACACCCCGTTTACAAGCTTTATTTTGAATCCAAACTAATTCACCAAGTACATAGTAGTGGAAATTTGCTCGAAAATCAGCACGTCGTTTGTCGCTGAGAAGCTTTATGCTGATGCCTTTTTACTGCTTCTACTACTGCAGATAAACTTTCTGCTATTCCAGTCATATTCATTTACAGACTGAAATTTCTGCATATTATCTACCCCCAACATAATATCCACTGGAAGGACCATTTCCAGCCCGAATAACACCTTATACGGTGTAAACCCGGTGCTTGCCTGCACACTACTATGATAGGCCATCATCACGTATGGCAGCTACCTATCCCAGTTCAACTGGTTTTCATCCACAAACAATGAGAGCATTGACAATAGAGTACGATTAAACCGTTCTATTAGCCCGTCAGACTGAGGATGATAGGGAGACGTACGAGACTTGTTTATTTGCAACAATCTACACAACTCTTTAAATAGACTAGACTCGAAATTTCTCCCCTGATCAGAATGTAAACTCCGAGGCACTCCATACCGGCACACCCACTCCTCCACCAACACTCTAGCAATAGACGGAGCCTTTTGATTAGGCAGAGGGAATGCTTCAGTCCATTTGGAAAAATAATCACCAATAACCAAAATATACTTATTTTGATTTAAAGTCTCTGGTAATGGACCCAGAATGTCTACAGCCACACGCTCATATGGGCGGGATGCAACAGACATCTGAAGAGGGGCACAAGGAGCCTTTCCATTGGCCTTGCGAGATGCACAATCATGACACTCCCTACACCATTTAAAAACCACCCAGGCCAATAAAAACGATCCTTCACCTTAGCTTGCAACTTCTGAATACCTAAATGCCCCCCAGTGGGTGTATTATGCAACATGGACAACACCCCTGGAACCAGACTTCTAGGTAAAACCACCTGTACTGCAGAAGCAGCATCAGAATTTGCTGGAGGTATCCTCACCAACCGCTGATTTTGCACCTTCAATTGATCCCATAGTGGCAAATACTTAACAAGAGCAGGGTTAAGTTCAGCTTCCCTACGGCTATCCCCTGAGCCATTTTTCAACTGAATCAGCAGCTGAATATTTGGGTCCTCTTGCTGAGCCCTAAATCATCTGTGCTTTCCTGAATATCTCTTCTGAGACCCCCCATTACTTCAGCCTCACTCACTGCTCGAACTACGGTCACTTGCGCCTTAGCCTGAAGGAAATTATCACCTCCCTCCCTAATGCCTCCACCCCCAGATCCTGGGAGCCTTGAGAGGGCATCAGCATTGGCATGCTGCTTCCCCGGCCTATGAATAATTGTATATTGGAAGTTGGCCAGTTGCTCCACCCAGCGAGCCAACTGCCCCTCCAACCCACTGAAATTATGCAGCCAACGCAATGAACTATGATCAGTTCTCAACAAAAACTCCCTCCCGAGCAAGTAATGTCTAAAGTGCTTTGTAAAAGTTACCACACTAAGAAGCTCCTTCTTTGTAGTGGCATACTTCCTTTCTTGTTTAGTCAAAGCTCTACTAGCATATGCCACCACCCGCTCCAAACCCCCATCCTCTTGAGACAATACAGCCCCAATTCCTACATCACTGGCATCAGTATCTAAAATAAATGACTTTTTAGGATCTGGATAAGCCAAAACAGAAGCAACAGCCAGCCTGGCTTTTAATTGCTGAAAGGCCTCCTGACACTGTTCCCCCCAACAAAATCTTTTTCCCTTTTCGGTGAGCTGATGAAAAGGGCGAGCAATCTCCGCAAACCCTTTAATAAATCTTCTAAAATAAGAGGCTAAACCTACAAAACTCCTCACCTCAGTCTGAGTTTTAGGTGTAGGCCAAGCACGTACTGCTTCTACCTTAGATGGATCTGCCATCACTCCCTCAGCAGAGATAACATGGCCCAGGTATTGCACTTGGGAGGCAAAAAGGGTACACTTAGACGGTTTAACCTTAAGATTAGCATGACGAAGTTTAAAAAGAACCTCATCCAATCTCTGAAGATGCTCTTGGAAGGTACGCCCAAAAACAATTATATCGTCAAGGTACACCAAGCAAGTGGTCCACTGCAGATCAGTCAAAACAACATCCATCAGACGTTGAAAAGTACTTGGAGAGTTGCATAACCCAAAACTTAAAACATTAAATTAAAATAAACCCTGGCGAGTAATGAATGTAGTCTTCCTGCGGGTCAACCTCCACCTGCCAGTAGCCACTCACTAGGTCTAAAGTGGAGAACCAACAGGCATGTGTTAAACTATCAAGAGCATCATCAATCCTAGGAAGAGGATATGCATCTTTCCTTGTAGCATCATTTAGTTTACGATAATCTACGCAAAAACGAAGACTACCATCTTTTTTTTTAACCAAAACTACAGGTGCTGCCCACGGACTACATGATGGCCGAATTATGCCATTATCTTTCATCTCTTTTATCTGCTCAGCAACCTCCTGCTGGAGGTGCAAAGGTACACGACGAGGGGGCAATTTAACAGGCTGTGCAGAGCCAGTATCTATCTTATGCAAAGCAAGATGAGTTCTCCCCAGATCAGTATCCCCTTTACTAAACACCAACGCATTACGATGTAATAACTCCTCAATCGCCCGCATCGGTCTAGAATCAAACCCCCGTTCCTTCAACCCAAAATGTGACATTAAATAGTCCACAGTCAAAGGAGAGGAGGAAACTGGCTCATTCGCTTTGGTGGTCAACGCACTATCCCCTACCTCCACATCAGGGAAAAAAGTACCAATCTTCATGTTTTTCTTTAAAACACAATTATCTTCGGACACATTGATAACTCGCACTGGCACCACCCCTTCCTCAACCTTACAAACCACTCGAGCCACCAAAACGTCACATGTTGGAAGCATGATAGAAAAAGGCTCCAACATACCCTCGTAATGTTGTGGAAGAAGTCCTTCCACTTTACCAGGTACAATAGCTTCAGTACGAGGGGGAATCATAATATCTGCCTGCACCCGAACTACCTTAGGTTGTACACTACCATCTTCACTAAACAGGGGGAGCTTCTTACCCATTAACCGGCAGCATTTTTCACCCAAATCAATAACTGCCCCAAATTTGGAGAGAAAATCTGTACCCAACAGTAATTCTTGGGTGGTAACATCAGCCACCAAAAACTCCACGATCACAGCCAAGGAATCAAACTGGCATACAGTCTGCCAACGACCCAAGATTGACATTTCCCCACCATTCGCCACGGCTACTCTACCCTGATATCCATCTAAACTGGACCCCCCATTAGTTACATTTAACCAAAACTGCTTGGGTACAATAGAAATCTGTGCACCAGTGTCAATCAGTAAACGCGTTTCACACCCACCTACTTTACCTGTCAGAAAAACTCCAGCACCGGTTGTAGAAACTGAGGCCAATTTATCAGACACAGACATGGGGGCAGGCATTTGGCCTGTTGTGCCCGCCCCCTCTAGTTTCCCTGCAAATAAGGGCAATTCCTACGTAAGTGTCTAGTACAACCACATCTGAGCAATATGTATGTTCTAAATAACAAATAAGCTCCAATTCAGATGTTAAATTAATGGCACTTTCTAAAGTGGTAGATTTTGCACTGCGCAAATTTATACGCATATCGCCACTACCTACATGCGCAACAAAGTGATCACG
>NW_015536459.1:151868-157186 GCF_001515605.1 Sinocyclocheilus anshuiensis | reverse complement strand
TAGACATGAAAAACTCTTTCCACACAAATAACATGAATGCGGCTTCTCATTTGTATGAATTCTCATGTGTTTCGTCAGGTCTGATGCCCTCAAAAATGATTTGCCGCATTGATCACATGTGTACAGCTTCTCTCCAGTGTGGATCATCATGTGTTCCTTAAGATGTGCTGATTGTGTGAAACTCTTCCCGCACTGATCACAAGTGAATGGTTTCTCTCCGGTATGAACGCGCATGTGCCTCTTAAGGTGTCCTTTTAGTGTGAAGCTCTTCCCGCCCTGATCACATGTGTACGGTTTTTCTCCAGAGTGGATCCTCTCGTGTCTTTTCAGGTCTCCTGAATGAATGCATCTCTTGTCACAGTGTGAACACTTGTACAGTTTCTCTCCAGTGTGAACTCTCATGTGAACATTAAGACTATGTTTGCTTGTCAAACTCTTTGCACACTGAGTGCAGGTGAGAGATGTCTTGGCTCTTCTTTTCTTGAAATCTTTCTGTTTGGTTTGAGAGCAACTCCAAGGTTTTTCTCTGGTTTTGATATGATTTTTCTCCTCAACTTCACTCAGTTCTTCATTCTCCTCATTTCCTTCAATAAACTCTAAAATAAAAGCAAAATCAGTTCATTTGTCAGTAACTTGGGGAAAACAAAAAACAGAGAAATGTGAAAGGACATAAAAGTGAACCCTGGTGTTACAGTGTAAAGACGATTTCTGTACAAAAGTTTGTTCCTTTTTATGCAATTTTATAAATGATACATCCCTGAAACTTTTCATGAAGAGGTACGCTGATCTTCAAAATATAATTTTTGAAACAGTATAGACACAAATCCCATCCCAGATAGCAAGCACACTCGGGCCGATTCCGGCTGAAATGCCGCACTGCCGGCTCAGTCTCGACGTCGGTGAGAAGATAATGGGCCAGAGCTGTGCCAACTCTACAAAACACTTCTGGCTGACAGACGGCTATTTCTCTATGGGCCAATCTCGGCTGAAAGCTGTTGTACTTGCGGCAGGTCCACACTCGGTGTAGTTGTATTTACCTTCGGCCCGAGTTCGTTTTATCAGACGGGCTGCTGCTAGAATGAAGGAACTCATTCGAAGAGAAAGATTTGGCGGTTAAATCCTGAGGAGGTTTCAGCTGGCACAGTTTTAAAGAGGAATACTTCAGCTGCAAAAGGTAATTAATTAAATATATATATGTGGTTTGATGTTTTACATGTCACGAAGAGTAACGTTATAGTTTTTAGATGTTTCTGTTAGAAGGTTTGCGATGATAAAATAACGTCGGAAAAACCATTCGGTCCGGAGATGGAGTGTTGATATCAGATAAATACGGTCTCTTTAGAGATTAGGAACATTGTGATTTTTGATAGAAAAAACTGTTAAGCTGTATCCAGTGCACGATAATGTCAACTAATGAAATTGTACTTAGTTATATTCCAGTTTGCTAAAATTCAATCTTTCAATTAGTCTTTTTCAACGAGTGATTGCTATTGAATCATATCGGACTGTGCTGGTGGCGCCATAAAAATCTATAGCTACTGGTGGCTCTGATTTAATTCACTTAACCTTTAAAAATAGTCATTTGTTTGTAAATCAAACTACACTGAGCATGCTGTTGTAGCGTTACACCTGCTAAGACAATTCAATATATGCAATCTGAATTTAATAATAATATTTATTTTGTGGTTACACTGCCCGTGGGGAGCTCTGACACAGAAAAGCACTATAGATATGTAAGAGAAAGCCGTAAATGTTCTTGAATGGATGCCTAATCTGTCTGCTGCACTAGAGCAAGCTGTTTAGAGTGAACGAAAACTTTTAAAGCATATATGCCGCATAATGTGATTAAAATCACACTTAACATAATTACTGCTGTGGGGATTCGGATTGGATTATTATGAGCAAACAAATTTAAAAGTTTAATCTGAACGCAATTCATAATCTGACATCTTTTTTTTTTTTTTACAGAAATTCTGAACTGCTGCATGGACTCGTGCATGAACATTCATCAAACAAGTAAGGTGCAAATTCTGGGTCTGGTCCTAATCCTAATGCTTAAGATTTAACAATTACCTTTCCTATATTTCAAGACTTGTTAGAGAGAAGAATATGTTCAGCCCCCTCCCTCCGAAGCTTCGAATATTCGGTGTTGATTACTACCGAAGTTTCGAAGCTCAAAAAAATGGTATTCGACCAGACCAGACAGTGGACCTGCACCCAGGAACGACCACAACACATCCCTTAATGTCAGCAGAGAACATGACAACTAGATGACAGATCCTCTGTGAAAAACTCATTGATGGCCCCAGCACAGATCCCCAGCAAAGACTACGAGAACCAGACAAGCCCTCTGCACAGACCATTTTTACCAGCTTCACCTTCAGGCATGATGTTTTGAAAGGATGGATTTTACCAAAACTGAATTCAAGATTCCTATCCTGTAATAAAATAATAAAACTCACTAATCTGAAGATAGGATCTACGAGAAAAAGCACAGAACAACAGATGGCCCAATCTCATCTCTCCCCCCCCCATGCTGAGTTCCTGACTCCTCACCCCCTCTCCTTCCCCTCAGGTCTCAGTCAGTCATGCAAATTACAAATCAGGTGCGACTGGTAAGGTGGTTTCACTCTCGCATCAGCAGAACAGGCAAGAATAAACAAAACAAAACCTGCTCTTCTGATGTGGGAGATGTCCCAATAAAGATCTTTGATAACCATTTGTGAAAATGACTTTATTTAACTGTTTGTTGCATATAAATTTCCTTTCAGTAGACTGTCATTTTATTTTGAAGTACATTCATCTATTCATCTGTTGTCACATTAGGCTCATCTAAATGAAGTGAAAATCTAAGAAATGTTGTTGAATGACTCTTACGGGCCAACATCACAGACAGCATGGCTACTAGTGGATGTTCAGCAGACAGTCAATCGACAGTTAGTGCTGACACTGGTAAGTATTTGATTTAAGATTAAGAAAACAACACCACAGTACAAGTACATATCTGCCAAATGGGAAATAAATAACATCAGTCATCAGTTTGTCCAACCATCTGCTTTTAATGAACTGCTGTCAAAAATTTCAATAAACACTGCTGTGGAAAACATGAAATGAAAAAGTGCCCTTTTTGTTCATTGCAAGATGTGTGAAACTATGAAAAAGTCAAAACGTATATTTGAAAAAAAAAAAAAAACAACAAGGTTAGAAACATGAAAAAAAAAGTCAGTGATAGAACTGACTGATATCCTGCAAAAGCCTTCCAAGAACCCCGTCTGTGTCTCCTGCCTAACCAATAGTCTATTATCTATCTATCTATCTATCTATATATATATATATATATATATTAGATGGTTTTTGAGAGCCTTCTCTGACCAGTTTGCACGCAACCTCCACACTTCCCTTTTGAAGTTTGCCCATGCCCTTTCAATGTATTGTGTATGTACCCCTGTCAATGGATTTACAAAATTAATGCTGATTGGTATCCTCTCTCTGAAAGAGCTCAGTATGCACGCTACTCATCGCAATGAACGATGCTGCCTTTTTTTTTACATGTTTTTCTATGATTGGTAAAAGGCTTGTCTTGTCCCTTTTGTCCACCAACCGCAACACTGGTATTCTTGAGGGCAAAATATCAACCATTCCGAATACCCAGCCTTTCCTTCTCCGCGGGAATGCAGACCTCTACTTGGAACGTCTACCGTTGGCGGCCAATGACTATGGAATGCCACACCTGACAAAATTAGAAATAAATAAATATACAAATAAAAAACAAAGAAATATAAAAATGTATAAATAAGTAAATAAATAAATATATAAATAAATATACAAACACATTTTATTTTATTTATACATTTATTTCCACATTTATGTATGTATGTATTTATTTATGTATTTATTTCTATACTTATTTCCACATTTATTTATTTATACAATTATTTATTTTCTCATTTCTTTATTTCTACATTTCTTTATCCGTAGGGTAATGAGGAAGGCGTGTTTTACCACAGAAATGGTAATCAAGCCAGAGTAGGCGAGTTGTAAGCTTTGAGGCCACAGTGACACCTTGTGGTGCCCAAACTAAATACAAGAAGTGTAGCCTACATGACGGGCCTGTTGATAATGGGATGAATGACTTAGATGGGCAGCATGGTCAAAATCTTATATCATGGGTTAAGTCATTTAATATCACTCTAACTGTATGTATAATATAGAACCCCTAAAGGGACATGTTGGTGGGAAAAAATACGATGTGGGAGGAAAAATATTTTTCAAATCTTTTGCGTTCTCTCCCAAAACATTTGCGTTCCCCCGAGAAACTTTGCATTCGCTCCCAAAACCAGTTGAGTTCGGACAAACTCTTCCTGTTTACTTTACAGCTTGCAGTGGTTCATACAGCTCTGTACCTTCACAATGGAGCGGTTCAGAGTTTTATTTTGAACTTGGACTGAAGTAAAGAAATACAGTCAGTGCTTAGTTCTGGTTTTGGGAAATTCTGAAATGTGGCGTAATGTACTAAAACAGTGACACTGGAGGACCAAATTCAGTATAAATAATTACTATTAATACTAACACTATTAACATTAATAACCTTATTAATCATTTTACTATTAATAAAAAACTATTTACAGACAAGCAAAATAGGCCAGAATATGAACGCTTTGAAAGCTTTTTCTCCCCCATTGAAAACCGTTATGGACGAATGGAGAAAACACTGAAAAGGCTAATGGACATTTATAATATAAAAATACCAAATGTGGTATACAGTTTATTAATAAAATATTACGCACAGGAAAGCAGATGACCCAGAATAAGCACGGAACGCGCAAGTTTCACGTGTTTTCTTCCTCGTAGAAAAAAAAAAAAGGGTTGCACTTAACTCTTTCCCCGCCAGCATTTTTGAAAAAAGTTGCCAGCCACCGTCAGCGATTTTGATGATTTTCACTCAAATTTGATGGCCTCCAGCATATTTTGCTGTATGAATATTTGAATATGCAATACAGCAAAATAAGGATCAGAGCCTCTACTTTTAAACAAAAAAATCAGTTTTATTCTAGCTTAAAGCATTCTTTTTTAAGCGTAATAGCGCCCCCTAGTGTATAACAGTGAAAACACGAAAAGCCGTAAAAACTCGTCTTTGGCGGGGAAGCATTGTCTTCTAAAAGATGAGATAAATCGTCAATGGCGGGGAAAGAGTTAACTGTCACTGTTTTAGTATATTAAGCCACATTAAAGGGATAGTTCACCCAAAAATGAAAAGTTGATGTTTATCTGCTTACCCCCAAGGCATCCAAGATGTAGGTGACGTTGTTTCTTCAGTA